>NC_064630.1:491672137-491972137 GCF_023864275.1 Schistocerca cancellata | reverse complement strand
AAAGTTTTGAAGAGTTTTCTCATTTTTATTTGAACTGTACTTCGCAAAGGCTTCTGTACGAACTTGAATTGCCTTTTCGCATTCCATATTCCACCATGGATGTTTGTGCTTCTTCTTCAATGGTATTTGCTCCTTCGCTATTTTTGTGATTTTTTCCTTGAATGTTTCCCAGTTGTTTGCGGGAGAATTTTCCCATTTTTTAATTGTTTCTGATTCTGTTAGTTTTTGTAGGTCAAATTTTGGGATTGCTGGTGGAATTCTTGGTGTTTTCCTTCTTGGGGTGAATTGGACCCGAACTCTTGTGAGATAATGATCTGAGTCAATATTTGAACCTCTCCTAACCTGGATATCTCTGATCTCTTTTTGGAAGTTATATGAGATGGCCACATGGTCAATTTGAAATTCTCCCAACTGGCTTATAGGGGATCTCCAGGTCTTCTGTTTTCTTGGTTTCTTATTGAATGAAGTTGAGCTGATTTTCATGTTGAATTGTTGACAAAGTTGGATTAGTCGCATGCCATTTTTGTTGGTCAATTTGTGTGCTGGGTATAGCCCAACCGTCTTCCTGTATTTCTTTTCTCTGCCAATCTGTGCATTGAAATCTCCAAGAAGTATTTTGACATCATTCCTCGGTATCTTTGACATTTCACGTTCTAATCGTTCCCAAAATTTATCCACATTGTCTAGGTCCTTTCTATTGTCAACGTTGCAGGGTGCGTGAACATTAATTAGGGTGTAATATTTATTCTTGTGTTTCAACCTAAGAAACATTAGTCTATTGCTAATAGTTTTTACAGATTTTACAAATTTAACTGAGGATTTTTCGACCATAAAGGCCATACCAAGCATGTTTGCCCCTTTACCAATTTTTCTGTCCGTTCCACTTTTGAAAATTCTGAAGCCATTGTAGTCAGTGATTTGATTATCAGGAAATCTGGTCTCTTGTACTGCTAGGATTTGGATTTTCAGCTTCTTTAATTCTTCTGTTAATGTGTATAATTTTCCCGTTTGTATTAGTGTCCGTATGTTTACTGTTCCAAAGTAATCTTCTTTTTTGGGAAGTTTTCCAGAGTGCTCCGATCCACTCACAAGTCGTGTAGGTCTGGTCTCCCCAGAATCCGATAGACCGGTTGCCACCTTTCTGCTAGGTGGGTGGATTTCACCACCTGGGGTACTTTTGTTATTACATACACGAACCATGATTTTACTTGTAATTGGACTTATATTTATTAAGGAAACCAGACAAAAAACTCAAAACAGCATTTCCTAACAGGGAATAAAATGGTACTATAAACTGTCCAAGGAGATGAAAAGACCACTGAAATAAATCTGCTTAAAATGGCAACTAAAATATTCTTCATCAGTAATGCACTCTACACAATTAAAATCTATTTTGAGGACTGAAGAGCAGAGGTTAGTGACGGGGAAAACTATAATGCCCTCTCAAATTACAAAACGTGATCACAATGTAACGCTTTTACAAGAAAATCATGTCCAATGATTGATAGGATATGACAGTATTGCCATGTCATTGTTCTTAGATCAATACCTCACTCATCATGAGGGGATGCTGACTCAGTTTTTCAGGTGTACTGAGGGGAGAACATGAAGAGGCACATGGGGCATAGTTGCATGTTTACAAGCCTGCAGTCAGTTTTCTGAATAGATTGGAGTTAGTGCAAGGGGTACAACAGTGTTTGTAGTCCAAAAATCACCAGTGGAATGTTGTTAGTGTGTGCAGTGATGCGCTGCAACACCATGTTTTATGCAGGGTGTATCAAAAAGAATTGTCTGATTTAAAATATCATAACTGTTATGTTATTTGAGATATGTGCGTGAACAAAATATGTTGGAAAGAGCAAGCTCTTGAGTTTTACATCTTTCCCATTAGGTAGCAGCAGTGTGCGTCCACTTAAGTTCTAGTAAAAAGTTTTTGGAACAACAGAAAGTGTTTTGTGTTATACATTTTGCACAGTGTGGGTCAGTAATAACTGTTCAGCGTGACTTTCGTACTAGATATGGTGGGGATCCTCCTACTGCACAGAGCATTAGATGATAGCATGAACTATTCTGAGAAACAGGTTGTTTGTGTAAAGGCAAATCACTGGGCTGACCTCGAGTGTCTGACACCGACGTTGAACACATCCACCATAGTTTCACAAGGAGTCCACAGAAATTCGTTTGCCGTGCAGCTCGACAGCTCAATGTGCCCCTGATGTCCATCTGGCATGTGTTGCATTGATGTTTACACATGAAACCATACAAAATTCAGCTACTACAAGCTCTTCGTGAAGGTGACAAAACAACAACATGTGGAGTTCTGTAATTTTGTTCTTGACAAGATGGAGGATGAAAGTTCTCTTCCACGCTTAGTGACGAGGCAACAATCCATTTAAATGGAAAGGTGAACCACCATAAAGTGACAATACGGGGTTCAGAACAACCACATGAAGTTGTACAACATGAGAGGGACTCTCCAAAATTTAATGTGTTTTGTGCAGTTTCACAGGAAAAGGTATACGGTCCATTTCTCTTTGCTGAGCACATTGTTACAGTAAACACATATCTCGATATGCTTGAGAACTTTCTTTTCCCACAGTTGGAGACTGATTCAAACAACTTCATTTACCACCAGAATGGGGCACTGCCACACTGGCATCTGGAAGTGCGGGAATTTTTAAATTGAAGGGTTACTTAACGATGGATCGGTCACACTGCACCAAAAGATTCAACCTTACATTACTGGCCTCCAAGGTCACCAGACCTGACTCTGTGTGATTATTTCCTGTAGGGGTTTATAAAAGACTTTGTCCATATGCCTCTGTTACCAACAACAATTAATGAACTGAGGCATCGCATAACTGCAACTGTGGAAGCTGTCACTCAAGACATGCTTGCTGCAGTGTGGGAACAATTTGAATTCCGCTCTGACATATGCCATGCAGCTCAACGGGGGCATATTAAATACCTATGAAAATGCACGAAAAAAATTTTTTTTTTCAGTTTCCTATTCATGAAAAAACAAAATTCATTGTATACGTTTATTAGTTTCAGAAATATAGATGTGCCAAAGTGGACAGTTCTTTTTGATAGACCCTGTACGATATACGATGAGTTATCTGGTGCAAGTATTACATCAAAGAATATTGTACAATAGGGACCAACTGAATGAGGCAGTGCAGTTGTAAGACGCTGACCTCATACAGTGGGACTTCAATTTTATGTTCTCTAGTTTTATGTTCTCTGTGATAGTACACCACAAATTTGTAGCAATAGTGAAAAACTCATAATATCAATGCTAAAAATTTTCTGTTTTTATGTTTATTCCTGGTAAAGTTTATTTGATTCAAAATTCTTGTTCAATGTCTTGCTTGACCTCATCCTGTTTGTTCCAACTGACATTTGATGTGACTGAATGAGTTATAAGTGGCGCAAAAGAAGACGGTTCACTCCGTGGGTGATGGCAGAGTTAGGGAATATTTTAACCTGCTGCGGAGAGGGAGATGTGATAGAGGAAATGTTGACATAATCCACGATCAGCATAGCCAACAGAACTTGCATAATTTAGCTTCACCGTGCAATGATGATGGGTCGAGTACATTTCACACTGTTTTCTTGCAAGAACTGATGTAATCGTGATGTGGTGGCGCAGTGAAGGCAACCGGGAATGAGGCTATTGATTTGTCGATCACTATAGTGTCAAGTTGATGTTTATGGATTGTTAGTGACAGGAGAGTTGTAGCAAGAACTCTTTGGGGAACTATGTGATTGTGCAATATGCGAAATATTTGTGACAAGTAAGAATATGAATGTTATTGCTCAATGTTTCACTTGCAGCAGTCTACGCTGTCCTCTTAGGTTCCTGCCTAACCACACACTCAGAAATCACCACACATTCGGAAATTAACAGAAAAATATTTGTTTCATCCTTCATTTTCTAACCAGAAAGAAATGTCTACCATCATCAAATATTGCAGAACATATTGTATTACAATCCTAAAGAACATGATAGCAAAGCTAAGTTGAAAAGGGAGGGGGGGGGGGGGGGGGGGGGGGGGGAATGGTATGCAGTGAGTTGCGCAAACTTATAACCTCTAATTCAGCTAACCACAATGTTAGCCATTACATTACAGCTTAATCAGCTGAATTTTGTACTGTGTATTAGTTATCATAATATCTCCTGAAGCCTTACATCGCTGAGCACATTTCACACTATCTTTTGTACGAACTGACATAACCGTGACACGGTGGCACTGCGAAGGCAACCAGGAATGAGGCTATTGATTTGTTGATAATGACATTTAATGATAATTGTGACATATTTGTGATATGCTTTCATTGCGCCATTGCTTTTAAATGGCATACTGTGCACACACCTCACACACTACAAAGGAAATGAATAATCAAAATGCACGCAGTCCACATAGGAGTCGCTCAAAGCACTCACAAAAGCCGACATTCGGAAGTCCACTAGTGACGTCATCACTGATTTTTTAAAAAAGGTGTAAAGCTGTGTACACACTGTCACTGGAAACATGCTTCTGTTGGGAACATTATTTCCTACAATGTTTCACATCTATTTTGGATTTTGTTTCTGTCCACACTGGCAGCAAACATTTCTCGGTGTATTCCCACTGTCTGAAATGCTATTTGTTGTATTGTTTTCCTATTGTCTGCCACGTCACGTCTAGAGACGAGGAAACTGTAACAAGTGTTACTGCATTATTAATACATGAAGGTTCATGGAAACAAAATGAAAGACATCATCGTCATTCATTCTTCCTTATTTATTGTCACTTGTGACCTGAAGGCCATTAGCAGTGTTTTGTAGTTTTACAGAATAAGATTGCATTTATCAAAGAATTTTGTAATTGGTTTTAAAACAACAATGGAGAGTTTGTATAGTAATTGGTAATGGTTGATAAAATTGTATTAGCTGTTGTATGAAATCTAATTGTTGGGGGGACTGAATATGGAAGACAGCTCTAGCTTCCATAATTTCACTTGGATATTGTCTAACGATTTTGATTTGTGTGAGTTTCAGACTGGCAATGGCAAGGAAAGCATTTCTGAGGAAGAGAAATTTGTTAACATCGAGTATAGATGTAAGTGTCAGGAAGTCGTTTCTGAAAGCATTTGTATGGAGTGTAGTCATGTATGGAAGTGAAACATGGACGATAAGTAGTTCGGACAAGAAGAGAATAGAAGCTTTTGAAATGTGGTGCTACAGAAGAATGCTGAAGATTAGATGGGTAGATCACATAACTAATGAGGAAGTATTGAATAGGATTGGGGAGAAGAGAAGTTTGTGGCAAAACTTGACTAGAAGAAGGGATCAGTTGGTAGGACATATTTTGAGGCATCAAGGGATCACAAATTTAGCACTGAAGTTTAGTATTGGAGGGCAGTGTGGAGGGTAAAAATCGTAGAGGGAGACCAAGAGATGAATACACTAAACAGATTCAGAAGGATGTAGGTTGCAGTAGGTACTGGGAGATGAAGGAGCTTGCACAGGACAGAGTAGCATGGAGAGCTGCATCAAACCAGTCTCAGGACTGAAGACCACAACAACAACATCTTATTCCCCTGGCCACCAAACTCCCCAGATTTAAACACAACTGAGAATATGTGGGACCACCTCAATCGAGCTTTTTGTGTCATTTATCCTCAACTGAGAAACTTAGTGCAGCTGGGCATGGCGCTGGAGCCATCATGACTCAAAATCACTGTCAGTATATTCCAGAACATCGCTGATTCTTTTGCCATGTGCCTCACAGCAGTCTGTGCTGCAAAAGACAGTTATTCAGGCTTTTGAGAGGTGATCACATTAATGTGGCCAGATAGTGTATATCCTGTATGTATACAGCAGAGACAAACTGATACAGAAAAATACCTGTGAATTTTTACACAATTAGATTTTTACTTCTTCTCAATGCAATCCCCACCAACATTAATACACTTATCACAACAATGTACTACTCTTTTCCATACCGGTCTTGTTATTTGTGCCACTTTCCCACAATTTCTCTGACCATCTCACGTTGCTGAACTTTTTTCCGTATAATGTCTCCCAACACATTTTTACAATGGTGTCCTTGATCAGCTGAGCAGTGTGACGGCATGTAAAAATGTCATGCCTTTTCTTTGAGATCCATGATATTTTTCTCTCATTGCTCATTTTACTTCGTTCATCAAATGGCTCTGAGCACTATGGGACTTAACATCAGAGGTCATCAGTCCCCTAGAACTTAGAACTACTTAAACCTAAATAACCTAAGGACATCACACACATCCATGCCCGAGGCAGGATTCGAACCTGTGACTGTAGGAGTCGCGCGGTTCCAGACTTAAGCGCCTAGAACTGCTTGGCCACACTGGCCGGCTCTTTGTTCATCAGCATGTCTGAGTAGCAGAAACTATTTATTGTATGAAATAATCACAAAAGATGACACCTTGGGCATCCCAAAAGATAGTCAACATGATTTTCCTGCTGATGCTTGTGAACTGAATTTCTTTTGGACAGATGAGCTGGTGTGCTTCCATTCCAAGTTTTATCTTTTGGATTCTGGTTCAATATGATGAACCCAAGTATCATCACACATTAAAATCTTGTTTAGAAAAGGGTCACCTTCCATCTCATTGGTGTCCTTCAAGTCTACACACACTTTCAGTCTTGTTTCCTAGCCTTGTTGGTTAACTCTTTTGGGACTCACCTTGCACTTGTATCACTGTAATTGAGCTTCTTATTGATAATGTTATGAACTATGCCAACAATTACTGCAACTGTGTTTGCTATATGTTCAACTGTAACACTTTGGTCTTCATGAATAATGATATCAATGTAAATTTCAAGTGAAAAAGCTGACACTTCAAGAGGCCAAGCTAGAATGCTGCTCATCAGTCACTCCCGTAAGACCATTTTTGTACTGTTCTACCTACTTATAAAAATTTCCATGGTTCATCCAACTTTCACCATATTGTAAAATCATTTTACAAAATATTTTAGGTGGTTTTTCACCTTCGGAAAGCAAAAAAACAGATCACTGAATGTTATTCAACTAATTTGGAAACTTTGAGTGGACGTGTCACCATTAAATGCAGTATTGAGGTTATAAGCAACACAATTTTTATCTGTCAGCTGTTCTCAGCTCATCCCAGCGATGCCACCCTAAGGTTACGAAAGTACAAAACTCGTCCTACCAACTGTTTCTTACACAGTTCGTTTCCTTAAGTAATGAATGTCCCTCATATATTTTGAGCTATTTATTTGCACTGTATTATGATGACAAGTCCTACATCATTGTGAAATGGTCACTGAATGAGTAAATCTAATAAGGAAGTATCTGGCACCGTCAGAGTACTGGTAAATATTTAAGTGAATGAACTGCCCATAAGCAGCAATTACTTAATTTCAGTTTTTTTTTTTCAATTAACACCAAAACAGTAAGCAACTCCATATCCCACTGTATCACAAGTTCCATTGTTTCTGACTTTTCAGGTCACAGTTTTAGTGGGCTATAAAGCAGTATATGATAAGGAACAGAACTGTTTCAAGTGAAAGATACAATCTTTGATTTATTTTGTTCTTTGTTTGTCTGTGTGGCCTTATAAGCAGGTGATGTTTCTACCTGCACTCAAATAAAGCTTCATTTTGGACATATTTCCGTAAATGAGCTTTATGATGTGAGATACTTATGTTAATGTCTCAGAGATTTTGTTGAACTACTCGAAATAAAAAAGGAATGCTAACCTTATCTTTGACAGAAGAGGGAACAGACACTTCTCATCAGTTATGCTCACAATCATCACTGTTCAGAGTGACTTGACGAATCCAGAAAGTATTGTTTAACATGCACATAACATATGAGATGACTGAGGTGGATAAAGTAGAAACAGCAAGAATATCAACAAATATGCTATGGACTTCGAAGCAAACAAATAGCACACTCCATACCTCATATACTAACAATTTGTTCTCCATGAAATAAAAGAACAGAAAGAGGTTCTGTAAGCATAATCCATCTTAACCCATGGTTCTTTATGCAAATGTATATGAGGGAGAAATTAGCAAAATCAAAGTGAACTAGTTAGAAAACAAGATGGAAGCAATATATATTGTAGGAAGAGAGCTTGATGATTACTTAGTGATTACATAAACTAGATTTTTGAAAACTGTATTTTACAGGGCATTATTACCTCAATCCAGCATGGAGTTTCCTTTATGGACTGGCGTGGGTAGTCTGGACCCCAACCCTTCACAAAACTCAGTCGTAAGATGCAAAGCCTCCTCAAATCATCAACTCCAATTCCAGCAGCTGCACTTAAACCTAAAAGTAACACATGGAAAGTCCATATTACAGACACTGAAATAATTACTACAGGTTCTTCTCATCCACTTCTGTGGTACAATGCATACTTCCAGCAAGTGGTTAGAGTTCAAAAACTAACAGCTGATATCATTTTACACATGTAACTTAATTTTATTCTTCAGACATTTAGCTATTTACAATCAAACATTCTTCCCTAAACCAATAACACAGTTATAAAGAGTAAGATTACTATCATAATTTTAATCTTTTATACATTACATCACGTCAATAATGAGTTCTGTAGTTTCAAAATCGAACAAATACTGCTCCATTTTGTGTTAAGAACTGCCTTTATCTACAAATTCTCAGTCTACTCAGAGAATAAATAAGAAATCCAACTATTATTTTTCCACGTATAAGCAACAAGAGTCTTCCAGTTTTCAAGAAACATCATCACTTTATATGACCAAAACTGTTACAGGGAGACAAATGACAATGTCTAGAGTAATCTAGATCAAACAATGGAAAACCAGGATGGAGTGTAACAATATTATGAAAAGGAAAGTTGCTATTCACAATATAGTGAAGATGCTGAATCACAGAAAGGCACAATAAAAAGACTGTCACAAATATAACTTCCAGCTGGTAAGGCCTTCGTCAAAATTAGATGACAGACACACACACACACACACACACACACACACACACACACACATAACTGCAGTCTCAGGCAACTGGGCCACACTCCAGAGTGAGTGAGTGTGTGTGTGTGTGTGTGTGTCATCTAATTTTGATGAAGACCTTACTGGCCAAAAGCTATATTTATGACAGTCTTTTTATTGTACCTATCTGTGACTCAGCATCTCCGCTATACGGTGAGTAGCAACTTTCCTTTTCATAATATTGTTAGAGTAATATAGATATGTACATAACTTTAACAAAGTGCTGTTTAATATATTTAAGTGGAGGAATCTCAGAAAGCAATGCCCCCCCCCCCCCCTCTAAATAGCATGAATGTGCGCTCTGCAACAGAGTAGCCATGGTATTGGTGCTTAATTGGGCGCTATATGGATCATCCTTCTTAATACTGAAAGCTCAGGTCTTCACAGATTGCAATTTCCTCTACAGCATGTGCTGCTTTCCAAAAACTAATTTACCCTCAACTAATGTCAACTATTTCACTAATGTTTACCTACTTTCCAATCTCCCTTAGTCATTGTCATCAATGGCAATCCTCTACCTCCCTTTCATATAGGCTGTTTTCTTTCCTTTGCTCCATCCCCCCCCCCCCCCCCTTCTATTTTCGGTTTGTCCTTTCCTTAACTATTACTTGTTAACTGCACTCTCTGTCACTTTTAGCTGCTTTGGTTAACAAATTTTTCTTGTTACAAGCATTTAACTTTGTAATTCTCTCTCCCCTCCTGCCTTGCTCTTTTGTTTGGATTCCTGGCTAACTGTTGCAGTTAATTCCAGAATATCTCATTTTCTGAGTAAGTAGTAAGTTGTTAAGGTACTGGACTCACATTTTTGATGAATAAGTGAAACAGAGCAAGTGCAGGTGACTAGAATGGATGTGTGTAGTGCGGTGTTATGTTTGTGCTGGATGATGACAAGAGAAGGGAGTGTGTGAAACATGGTGCCAGCACACAGGCTACTCTTATCAAATAACACCAGTGGACTGCCATGCTCTCAGTCAGATCACCATCTACACTATCACATGCTCTCATTCCATGAGATGCTGCACAGAAGTTTGGAATTTAATCCAGGACACTGGTGCAAAGCCTGGTGAGCAGGATCTCTTGGCACCAGCTGTCTTTCCCTTTGCCTGTGGAGAAGCTAGCAATATGCCAGTCAGGCCATACAGTTTGCTCATGTCTGTGGGCTAAGAACTGTGTGCATTTATCATCTGCAGAGACTATCTTTAACTGCAAAACAAAGGATGCCTTTGACTAAAATGGTCTGATAGATAGAGATGTACATTATTGGCAACAAATCTAAATTAAAAACTACTATGAGGGGGTAAAAAAAAGGTGGGCTACAGTTGTCCCATCAGTGCTTCCACTGTTCAAAACATTTTTGTAGTCATATGGCTGACAGTTCCTTCCTCGTTTTTTTTCTTGACTTCTTCAATGTTGTCAAGTCAGTGTCCTTTCATGACCTTTTTCATGCAAACAAATTAGAAAGTCACAAAGAGCCAGGTTAGGTGAGTAAGGTGTATGGGCCAATGGAACAATACCACTTTTAGCCAAAAACTGCGTAATAGAGATCGCTGTGTGTAAAGGTGTGTCGTTGTGATGGAAGAAACAGTTTCCTGTCTGTCACAAATCGGGTCTTTTTTAATAAACACTACTGTGCAATCTTCTTAAAACTTCCAAATAAAAGGTTACATTGACAGTCTGACCTGGGGAACAAATCCTGAATGAACTACACCTTTGGCATCATAAAAGCAAATCAGCATTGTTTTGATGTTTCATTTGATTTGACAACATTTTTTTGGATGGGATGACGATGACGTCTTCCATTGACTTGACTGTTGCTTTGTTTCTGGGTCATAACCATAGTACCATGACTCATCAACAGTAATGACATTTGACAGAAAATTTGGATCAGTTTCAAGCTGTTGTTTCAAACCATGATGTTTCAACTCACCGTTCCTTTTGATTGTCAGTCAGAATCCGAGGTACAAACTTGGCAGCAATCCTTTTCATTCCCAAATCTTCTGTTAAAATTCACGGAACCAAGCTCCAAGATAACCCACTAATTTCTTAGACCTGATCAATTGTCTGTCGATGGGCTGTGAGCACAAGCTCTTGAATTTTTTCAATATTTTAATTGATTTGGGCAGTTTATGGACATCCAGAATGAGGTTTAGCATCAATTGACATGTCACCATTTTTAAATAGAGCAAACCTTCCGTACATTTGAGTTTTCCCCATAGTGTCATCTTGGTAAGCTGTTTTCAACATTAAAACAGTTTCAGCAGCATTATTATCGAGTAGAAAACAAAATTTCACAACTGCATGTTGTTCACTTAAACTTGCCATCATAAAACACAAAACAAGAGCAAAACAGCATTAGCGAAAGCAATCACAGCAGGTGAACAGAATAAGCCAGGTTGACAATACAGGCGGCACTGAACTGGCAATGAGTTGCGTTATACACGCCTAGCCGCAGTGCTATGACTTTCAGTTTTGTATTCAGTTTGTTGTTTATTCGATATGTTTAAGTATGTTACAATATTATTTTACAGAATTGCTGTTTTGCGTTAATAAATGTGCATATTTATATACTGGCTATTTCACGAATTACAATTATGTGGCCTCTAACCAAATAATATATTATTTGGTGATGAGAATTCAAAGAATTGTAAAGATGATCCAGAATGGTAATGGCAGAGCTCATGGAGCTTATCAAGATGTTGATGCTGCAACTGTGGAGTTCATGGAACAACGACATGAAATGTCAAAAGAACAATGAGATTTTCTAAAACTGGTGACAAAACAGAGTGCTATGTCACTGGAAAAAAAAGAAAAAAAATCAAGTGTTCCAGTGTTTCCTGCATCTGAAAGAACAAAGGAACAATGGGACACATACCTGAGGCACACATGGCAACAGCCAATGACCAGAAACGGGCATATTTCCTGTCATAGCACTGACACATTCCACCTGCTGGTGAAGCTCTTTGGACAAAAGGACATCAGTAAGAAAAATTCAGAGCTAGTTAAGCAACTATCAACCTATTTTAAATAAAAAATACATGTGCTGGTGGCCATTTACAAATTCCTCAAACACAATAAAGAAGCCTGGGCAGGCATATTCAGAATAGGTTGCTGATTTAAATGTGAATATGATGGTCACGAGATCGCTTAAACTGACAGATTGATCAGTGACATTATTATACTGCATACCTCCCATTGTGACATGTGTAATTTGTCTCTGCAATACAGCAGCAATCCTCACTGGCAAAGTTCTGAAGACTACTGAAACATATGAAGCTACTCAAGGAACCGTAACACCAAACAAAGATGAAAATACAGTACATTTACCTGAACTTTTACAAATGACAAGCCACTAAAAGCTGAAAAACCCACATACAAGAACCTCATCATAAGAAATAAACACTAACCAGGAAAAAGTATAAGACTTGCTCAAAATATGCAGTAAACTATAGCTGGAATGTATGCACATTCAGAAATGCAGTGTGCAATATTTGCAAGAAGATCGGCCACATCTGCCTGCGGCAAAATAAAAATCTTTTCACTGTCAAGAAGCATCAATATTGAGACTTGCAGACTAGGAAAACAGAATGAAGTAAATTAAGTTACAATGACTGAAGAAAACTGTAGTACTGAAATCGTCAGCAGTGAAGATGCAGTAAAAGTCTACATAACACTGGATATCAACGGATGCACAACAACATTCTAGTACAGCTTGCTCACTAATAAACCTATATGCTTACGAATTACTGGGATCACCAGACTACTTCAATTCAAATTCAACACTAAATGTACAAAGCAGCCAGATTAATTTACAGGGAAAATTGATGGCAACTGTCAAATACAATGAACCAAAAAGCTTTAATTAATTATTGTGAACTCATTAAAAGCAACCAGTCTCTTTGGCATGAACTGGTTCAATGTCTTAAATTTAAATACAAGGTCTGTTCAAAAAATTCCGGAACATTCGTAATTTTGCGCCAATGGTATGTTGGAGACAACAGTGGTTGGCAACCCTGCACACGCTTGAGTATAATATGTAACTGCCGCAAGGTTCATTGTTGTACATCCGTTAGTTATTGTTCGGTGCTGTATTGAGTAGAACGTTGTGTCCCACAGTTTGTGAATTTCAAGATGGTTACAGGAGCAATGTGTCTGCATTAAATTTTGCACGACACTCAAGAAAACCCATACAGAGACACACCAAGTGATGCAGGAAGCCTACGCTGATAAGTGTTTAAGATGTACTCGGTGTTACGGATGGTTCACATTGTTTAAAAATCGCTGGACGGAAGTTAAAGATGACTCTCATTCAGGACGCCATCGACTCTACCGATGATGCTCACGCCAGGAACTTCAACAAAATTTTGCATGTCAATCAAAGACTGACTGTCCGAGAAATTGCAGAAAAAATGTACCATTTCAGATGGATCAAATCATGAAATCCTGTCAGACAATCTTGGAATGAAACTTCCTGACAGATTAAAACTGTGTGCCCGACCGAGACTCGAACTCGGGACCTCTGCCTTTCGCAGGCAAGTTCTCTACCATCTGAGCTACCGACGCACCACTCACGCCCGGTCCTCACAGCTTTACTTCTGCCAGTATCTCGTCTCCTACCTTCCAAACTTTACAGAAGCTCTCCAGCGAACCTTGCAGAACTAGCACTCCAGAAAGAAAGGATACTGCAGAGATATGGCTTAGCCACAGCCTGGGGGATGTTTCCAGAATGAGATTTTCACTCTGCAGCGGTGTGTGCGCTGATATGAAACTTCCTGGCAGATTAAAACTGTGTGCCCGACCGAGACTCGAACTCAGGACCTTTGCCTTTCGCGGGCAAGTGCTCTACCATCTGAGCTACCGAAGCATGACTCACGCCCGGTTCTCACAGCTTTACTTCTGCCAGTATCTCGTCTGCTACCTTCCAAAACATCCCCCAGGCTGTGGCTAAGCCATGTCTCCGCAGTATCCCTTCTTTCAGGAGTGCTAGACCTGCAAGGTTCGCAGGAGAGCTTCTGTAAAGTTTGGAAGGTAGGAGACGAGATACTGGCACAAGTAAAGCTGTGAGGACCGGGCGTGAGTCATGCTTCGGTAGCTCAATTGGTAGAGCACTTGCCCGCGAAAGGCAAAGGTCCCGAGTTCGAGTCTCGGTCGGGCACACAGTTTTAATCTGCCAGGAAGTTTCATATCAGCGCACACTCCGCTTCAGAGTGAAAATGTCATTCAATCTTGGAATGCATTGTGTTGCCACCCAGTTCGTCCCAAGGTATGAGTCAAGACCAGAAAGACCTTTTCCTCACAATCTGTGATGAGCTTTTTGGTTGTGCAAATGAGAACAAGATGTTCTTTAACAGAATTATAACTGGTGATGAGATGTGGGTCTGTGGTTATGATGTTGAGACCGAGGCTCAATCTACACAACGGGTCAGGAAAGTTTCTCGAAGACCAAAAAGAGTTCGTCAGGTCAGGTCAAATGTCAAAGCCATGTGATAGTTTTCTTTGACTTTGATGGATTAGTTCATCATGAATTTGTGCCACAGGGACAAATTGTTAATCGGTGGTACTATCGGGATATGTTGCAACACCTGTGAAAAGATATGAGAGGGAAACGGCCTGAAATGTGGTGAGACAATTCATGGCTCTTGCTTCACGAAAATGCACCTGCGCATTCACTGCTATCAGTGTGTGACTACTGTACAAAAAATGAAATCACTATGCTGCCTCATCCTCTGCTCTCTCCAGACCTGGTCCCTATAGACTTTTTTTTTATTTCCAAAGTTGAAATCCCCATTGAAAGGATGAAGATTTGCAATGATAGATTAGATAAAAGAACATTCGCAGATGGTGTTTCGCGTAATCCAGTAAGAGGCGAATCAAGACTGCTTCTGGAAGTGGAAACTGTGTTGGGAGCAGTGCATCAATTGTAGAGGAGAGTATTTTGAAGCATATTGTGCACAATAAGTAAAAGGTAAGCATAGAAAAATTTTGTGGAAAAAGTTCCAGAATTTTTTAAACAGACCTCGTATTAGCAAAAGGAAGTCACAGCCTATAAACATGGTGGATCAAAGTAGTCAAAATAGTTTTAAAGAAGCCAAAAAGAAAATACGCCACAACCTTGAATCTCTTTTCCAGTGCCTGGCTTAGGCAAATGTAAAATCTACAAAGCAGTCATGAAATTGAAGACAAGAGCTACACCAAAATTTTTCAAGCACTGACCAATATCATTGGCTATGATGGATAAAGTTAAAGAAAGACTGAACAAAGAAGGAATCTGGAAGCCAGTGAAACCCAGTTAATGCGCTACACAACTGTGGCTGTACCAAAGCCAAACCGATCAATAAGAAGCTGTGGAGATTTCAAAGAATGACCAGTATCCAATCCCTAGGCCAAAGGAGCTCTTTCAAAAAATTAGATATGGCAAATGTTTTACAAAAATTGATGTACTGGACACACATCTGCAGTGGGAAGTAGATGTAGAACTCAACAAGATGACAGTTGGCAATACTCCAGTTGGTCTTTCTTTTTATCAGATGTTACCATTCGGCATAACAAGTGCTCCTGCAATATACTAACGATTTGTGGAAGAAATGACAAGTATGAGGGTAATCCCAAAAGTAAGATCTCCTATTTTTTTAAAAGTACATAGACTTTTTTATTTCTACAATGGTTGACATCAGTTTACAGCTTGAACATTTAGCTTATTTTTCGACATAATCACCATTTCTGTCGATCCATTTTTGTAGATGCTGTGGCAGTTTTTATATGCCCATGTCATACCAGCTCGCTGCCATGCTGTTCAGAAAGCTATGAACCTCTTCTTTCACCTCGTTGTTGGAGCTGAATCGCTTTCTGGCCAAATGTTCTTTTAACCTAGGGAACAGGTGATAGTCACTGGGTGCCAAGTCAGGACTATAGGGGTGGGTGGGTGATTATGTTGTACTGAAACTGTTGCAGGAGAGCAATGGTTTGCCGAGCGATGTGTGAGCGAGCGTTGTCATGGAGAATGTGTACGCCCTTGCACAACATTCATATTTCCCGGTTCCGAATTGCCTGTTTGAGTTTTTTCAGTCTCACAGTACCTGTCAGCATTAATTGTGGTCCCAGTGGGCATAAAGTCAACCAACAATACCCCTTTCCGATCGCAAAAGACAGTTGTCATGACTTTACCGGCAGACCGTGTTTGTTTGAATTTCCGTGTCTTTGGTGAAGAAGGATGCCGCCACTGGCGTAATTGTTGCTTGGTCTCAGATGTAAAGGGGTATGCCCAGGTTTCGTCACCCGTGACTACTGAGTCCAGAAAGTTATCCTGTTCAGCTGCAAGGCGGTGAAGGAATGCATGGGAAGCATCAACTCGTTGCCGCATGTGGTCCTCAGTCAGCACACGTGGCACCCATCTTGCGCACACCTTCTGGTAGTTCAATCTTTCCGTTAAAATTCTGTACACAGTGCTTCAGGAAACCTCAGGAACCAACATGCAGAGATCATACACTGTGACCCGCTGATCTTCACGCATGCTTTGCTAAACCTTCAACACTGTCTCCTGAGAAATTGATGATCTCCCGCTCCTTTGTTCGTCATGAATTTCGGTCCGACCAGCTGCAAATTCTCTACACCACTTATGAACATATACGACATCCATGAATGACTCACCATACACTTCAATCAATTGGCGATGGATTTCAATTGGTGCAGTGCCCTTTGCATTCAAAAACCGAATAACTGCGTGCAATTCTCACTTGGCGGTAACATCCAATGGGAGCTCCAGTCTCAAGGGCTGCCAAGCCAAGACTGAGCGCCTCAGCATGGCGTGCGCATATTTACAAACTGCACGTGAAGCACTCCTCATAACAGTTTGACGAACTGCCACACAAACAGACGTCTGTACTTATAAAAAAAATAGGAGACCTTACTTTTGGGATTACCCTCGTACCATACCAGAACATGCTGATTACTTGGATGACATAACTGTCACAGGCACAACCATGGATGAGCACGTGGAGAATTTGGACAAGCTTTTCACATGACTGGAAGAACGTGGCCTCACATGCAATAGAAAGAAATGTGAATTCTTCAAAACACAAAGTAGAATACCTAGGCCATGAGGAATCCAGCAATCCACCCACATGGAAGCAATAAAATCTCTGACTCTTCCAAAGAATATCCAGGAACTAAAATCTTTCACTGGAAAAGTAAATAACTACAACAAATTCATCAAGTGGTTTGCTGGAATTGATGGACCACTGAATCAACTTTGGAAGACAAATGCACAGTTCAAATGGACCAAGCAAGAAGCAGAAGCATTTCTTAAGCTCAAGAAGGAAATTACTTAGGAAACTAAACTGTTGCACTTTCACAGAACTAAAACTGTGGTATTAGCCACTGATGCTTCTTTGTATGGAATGCAAGCAGTATTGTCCACAAGTATTCACATGGATCAGAAAACCTATCACTTTTACTTCCAAAACTTTAAATAAACATCAGGCCAGATATAGCACTATTCATAATTTATGAGATCAGGAAATTTCACCAATACTTGTATGGAAGAAGGTATCAACTGTTTGCCAATCACAAGCCTATGGTTGCAATATTCCAGTAATGACAGTTCAGAGGTGACAAAGATGGCCATTCACATTGATGAGATATAACTAATACATCAGATACAGGCCAACAGAAAAACATTGCAAAGCTGATGTCTTACGCAGGCTGCCTGCAGTCCAGATGAAAAATTCAGTACGTCCAAAGAATTTTGCTTGCAGATTAATGAAGAAATTAATAAATAGTTCAATTCATTTTCAGTTGATCACAGAAAGTTTTGAGAAGCCATGAGCAAAGATGCAGGTTAAAAATGGTTCTGCATTATGTGAAGAACATCGCCAGACTATTTGCCAAAAGACAAAAAAATTTTTGAAGCCGCATTTTAGCAAAAGAACTGCCATCATCACCACCATGGCTTGTCACTTCTTCAGACAGATTTCACAATGCTTATCATACCCAAAAGCTACCGTAAAAAGATTTTGAAGAAACTTCACGAGGGACACAGGCGCATTATCAGAATGAAACAAATGCCAAGAAGATATTGTTGGTGGCCAAAAATTGACAAAGAAATTGAAAAAATGGCCGTACAATGTGAACTTTGTCAAATGGCAAAACCAAACCCCAGAAAGGATCTTCAAAGATCCCAAACAACTGAAGCATAAGAAAGGAATTCACACTAACTACGTTGAACCATTCTGGAAAGCATCCTGGTCCATATTTGTGGATGCATGTCATATTTCCGTTATATATTTGACATAACCTCAGCAACAAGCCACAACAAAAGCAGTCAAAAAAATCTTTGCTATATGATGATTCCCCAATACCACAGTTTCTGACAATGGTACAAAATTTGTATCAGAGAAATTCAAAAATTCCATGACATGAATCACACACACCACCTGACTACACCTCAATTTCACCTTGCTTCAAATGGTGAAGAAGAAAGACTTGTCAGGACTTTCAAGGAAGACATGAAAAGGGCTAAGTGGGGACAAGGGATCACGCAAGATACTATACAGAAAATTCTGATTCTTATCACACAACTCCAATTACAATAACTGGAAAATCACCTGCTGAATTACTTCATGACAATCACCCAAAAATCACACTGTCAAGATACTTAAGCCAAAAGATGCAGCTTCTAAAACATTGTGCACAAGTTAATAGGTGTGAAAAACTAAGTGTGTTGCGTGTAAAAGAGGTGGGAGGGGGGACGGCCAAAAATAGACAGGTCAGGAAATGACAGATGTAGAAAACTAAAATGGCGTGAAAAAAGGAGTAGTTACTGTGAAGAAATGCTGGGACGGAAGGAATTTACGTAATATAAGGCCAGATGGGTGGCGAGAACCAAGGCCATATTGTAGCACTAGTTCCCACTTGTTGAATTCGGAGAAACTGGTATCTGGGGGAAGAATCCAGATGGAACATGTGATGAAACAGATGCCGAGGTCTCGGCTCTTATGTTGTAGAACATGCTCTGCAACAGGATATTGAGTGTTGCCAGTATACACCCTCTGCCTATGCCCTGTCTGATAACTGGGTGGTAGTCAAGGTAATGTAAAAGGCCAAACAGTGTTAACATAACAGCTGGTATATGATGTGTCGTTTCACAGGTGGCTCTCCCTTTGATAATATATGTCTTGCCAGTTACAGGGCTGGAATAAGTGGTGGTAGGAGGGTGCACAGGGCAATTTTTGCAGTGGGGACGGTCACAGGGGTAGGAGCCAGTGGGCAGGGAGATGGGTGCAGAAGGAGCACAGGATCTGACAAAGATATTGAGGACGATGGGAGCATAATGAAAAGCTATTCTAGGTATGGTACGCAAAATCTCAGACAGAATGGATCTCATTTCAGGGCATGATTTTACAAAGTCATACCTTGTCAAAGTAGCTGATTAATACATTCAAGATAGTAGCTGATTAATTTATTCAAGACCAGGGCAATACTGGGTGACAAGTGATGTGCACCAAAGTTGTTTTTTGGAGGGATCAGCAGTACCAGGATTAGATGTGATGACTCGGGAAATGTACATTTGAACTAGGCTGTTGGGGTAATTATGTCCAGTGAAGGCTTAGGTGAGAATGGGGATGTATTGCTGCAAAGAGTTTGCATTCAAACAAATATGTTTGCCTCAAATGCCAAGGCTGTATGGAAGGGAACATTTGACTAGGAAAGGATGGAAACTGCCAAAATGTAAGTACTGTTGTCTGTTAGTAGGTTTAATGTGGATGGAAATGTATGTACGAACAGGTCAGGGGTATGGCCATAGGAACCAGGATGGCTCCTTCCTAATCCAACCTTTCATGGCTCACTTGGAGGAGACTTTCCTGGGATCCATAAGCCTTCAGCCCCTGTTTTGGTTTAGATACAATGATGACACCTTTGCTGTATGGACTCATGATAAGGCTGACCTGTTAAAATTCCATGAACTTCTACATACCTTCTTCCAATTAAATTTCTCATGTTCTTATTCCAAATTCCACGCCACTTTTCTTGATGTTGATCTCATCCTCACTGAGAGCCAGCTACGCACTTCTGTCCACATTAAGAGGGCCAGAAAGTCAGTCTGACCGACTTAGCAGGAGAGGCACCACAGGACATTTGAATTTCCACTGTCTATACTTTTACACATAAATTCATAAAACTTCGTCAGCATCACCAGGAAGGATTCAGTATTCACACTCACAGAAGTGGAAGTTCAAAAACATAACAATATAAATTTTTTATATGTGAAATTTCATCATTTTTTTCACTGACTATTGGCCGCATTTGTTGCTACAGGTACACTTTTCTTCATAAGTAAGAGAGATTCTTTGATGAATTTTGCACAGCATACAAATCATACTTACAGGTGTATGAAACTCTAGAATTTACTTACTTTATGAAACAATGAAAAAGCTGTTACATTTTAATCTTCATGTTTAACTCAAATTTTAAAGTTAATTGCAATAAAACTTCATTTATACGTTTTTCAATGGACTACAGAAAAAAAGTATAAATGTGAAACACATATAGGGCCTACATGAAATACAGCACCATACTATCAAATTAATTGGAAAACACAAATGAAAAACCTAGTAAATAAAAAGTTATGTCCTATAGAACATTATACAGGCTTACTAGGTACCATACTTAACAAGGATATAAAGAAAAATGTAAACCTCTACACAGAAAACAAATGTCATTTCGTAAAAAAAAGTACGTAATTTTTGCTAGTTTTTTCTTTGACGCGGCAATAGCATACACTGTACCCTCCAAATGGGATAACTCTGTCATTATTTCATCAGAAACACTGTGGCACATCACAAATTGTTTCATTATTTCTAATGTATTTACTGCATTGTTAAACGTCACACTTTATGGTGAAATGAATTCCCAGTCATGAATGGTCGTTGCCAACATCAACACACTAAACCACCGAAGCCGTAAGTAAAATTATACCTGGTCTGCAGTTGCTTGCACTGCAATTGCATCTGCACGAAAAGCAGAAGAAAAGGAAACTTACTTGGGTGAAGATGTGGACTTCACAGCGAAATGCGAAAGATATACAACAAAATTTGCTATGGGAGCTGCAAGTCGAGGACATAAAGTTGCATGAAAATCCCTATGGGAATGGACGAAAGTGCATTTCAATATGTGCTCAAGAAAGTGGCTCCTCATATTATGAAGCTGAACATTCTCCTCAGAAATGGTACATCCGCGAAAGACAGACTTACCATAATACTGTGATTTCTAGCTACTCTAGTTTACAGTGCTGGTATAGCGCTCTAATGCTGCAGTGCACATTGACGAAAATAATATCAGAAATGCTTGAAGCTATTTATAATGCACTGAAGGAGGAATATGTGAAGGCAAATAAATTTAATATGTACTGCAGTCATGAAAAATTTTTATTTCCACAGAAGTTGTAGATTTTCTCCTTTATATTCTCGGGGGTATATCCTGGCCATAATACATGGCTAATAGCATCTGCAATTTTTTTATAGCTCTCTTTTTATTTTGTTTTTGTATCTGCCTCAAATATTTCCATCAATTTCATTATATATGTGACGTACCATGTCAATTTGGGAGCCATACTGAAAAACATTGTTTGTCAGACAGCTGCAGTGGTGCTAGAGCTCCAAGCAGTTGATTTCTCCAAGCAGTAAATGTGAAACGAACGCTTCCTTTGATCAAATCTAAAGTGAGGCACTAGATTTGATCAAAGAAAATTTGACAAATGCCTAACTTTGATAAAGTTCCTTATTACACTACCAAATTTTATTATAGTCTAATAGCGGCCTTACCAATCCACTTCCTGGCAATCCACTCTGAAACAGTGTGTCTTAACTTGTGCACACAGTGGACATTTTGCTGGGAAAAAACCATATAAGTGAGAAAAAAGTATAAAAATGTATAAATGAGGTTTTACTGTATCTCAATTTTTACCACAGTTTTTTACAAATTGGAAAATTCTAGAGTTTCATAGATCTGTAAGTATGGTTAGTATGCTGTGCAAAATTCATCAAAGAATCTCTCTTACTTATGAAGAAAAGTGTACCTATACCAACAAATACAGCCAATAGTAAGTGAAAAAATGATGAAATTTCACATGTAAAAAAAAAGTTATGTTTTTGAACTCCCAATGCTGTGAGTGTGAATCCTGAATCCTTCCTGGTCATGCTGACAAAGTTTTATGATTTTATTTGTACAAAGTTCAAACAGTGGAAATTAAAATTTCCTGTGGTGTGTCTCCTGCTCCAAGAGAGGTCATTTGACATCCTACCCCACCTAAACCTACTAACAAACAACAACACTTACATTCTGATGGTTGCCACCCTTTCCATATCGAACATTCCCTCACATACAGCCTTGGCATTTGAGGCAAACATTTTGTTCTGATGCAGACTCTTTAAAGCAATACATCAACATTCACACCTCAGCCTTCACTGGATGTAATTACTGCAACAGTCTAGTTCAAAAGCATATTTCCCAGTCCACCACATCCAATTTTGGTACTGCTGATCCCTCCAAAAAACAACTTCGGAGCACACCACCTGCCACCCTGTATTGTCCTGGTCTTATATGTATCAATCAGCTACTTCAACAAGGTTATGGGTTCCTAATATGCCCTGAAATGAGATCCATTCTGTCTGAGATTTAACCAACCACACCTAGAATAGCTTTTTGTCACCCTCCCATCACCACAATATTCTTGTCAGACCCTATGCTCCTCCTACACCCATCTCCCTACACAATGACTCCTAACCCCGTGACTGTCCCTGCTGCAAGACTTTTCCTACACACCCTTCTACCATCACTTATTCCTGCCCTGTAACGGGCAAAACTTATATTATCAAAGGTAGAGGTACCTGTGAAACAACACGTGATATACTAGCTGTTATGTAAACACTGTTTGGCCTTTTACATCACCATGACTACCACCCAGTTATCAGTCACGGCATAGGCAGAGGGTGTATACTGGTAACACACATTATCCTGTTGCAGAGCATGATCTACAACATCAGAGCCACAAGCTCAGTGCCTGTTTCATCACACGTGCCATCTGGATTCCTCCCCCAGATACCAGTTTCTCCGAACTCAACAAGTGGGAACTAGTGCTGTATCATGTACTTGGTTCTCACCACCCACCTGACCTTAATTTATGTAAATGCCTTCCATCTCAGCATTTCTTCACAGTAACTACTCCTTTTTCCACTCCACTGTAGTTTCCTACATCTGTCATTTCCTGCCCCGTCTATTTTTCACCACCCCCCTCTCACCTCTTTTACGTGCAACACACTTAGCTTTTCAGTCTTATTAACTCGTATATGATGGTTTAGTAGTAATCTCTGTCTTGCATACTACCCTGTCTTCCACCTTTAAGCTCTCAAGTTTTCAAATCTCATCTGGCGCAGTCCCCAACAGTTTGTCTTTCCTTCTCACCCTGTCTGGTAAATCTCAACTGACCCTGGGTGACTTCTCTGAGCTGTACCCATTTTCCTAAACCTATCCATCTTTTTCCTTCACTCCTCATCCTTGCCCTTCAATTCCTCTGTCAGAAGAAGGAACTACTGGTTCTGAAGGTTGTAAAAGTTAAACCATTGTGTGAGTGTTTTCTCCTGCTGCCTCAAGGTGAGTAAATTTTTTATCTAGCGATTTACATTAATTTGTTAAGTGTGTTATATCCATATGTAGCTGGATATCAGAGCACATGTCGGTACTCAGGAGAGAAACAGGTGAAGCGCAAGGTGGAAGGGCTGTCTGTGTAAGAGAACATACTACCAAGAGGTAGTCGAGCTAAACACAACTGACCGACAGCAGAGAAAATAACAGACTAGAAAAACCACTTAAGCAACCTAGGCAACAAAGAGAGGTAAAGTAAGAACCTTCACCACAATTATGTCAACAATACAAAAACAAAGAGAGGGAGACAATCCAAAACACTATCAGGTAGAAGAACCAAGTGGCAAGCTAGGTTGTTATTAATCCATAGTACAGAATTGACAGTAATCAGCAATATCAGATGCAAGTACAGAACAGACTGACTGTTTGCTGGTCAGCCATATTTATATGGAGTGTGAAGAACACTACTGGCCAGCATATTTATGTGGTGAGATGGGTGGCAAACTCATTATGAGCATGCAGTGCTGCTGTGAAACTATGCCCTCTACTGGCCACCTAGGTCCATTTCCTCCAGCGGCTATTTAATTTCTGCTGAGCCTGATACCATATCTTCCTCCTCCCCCCAAAAACAGGTATGTATGGACAGAAACGCCCCAGACGGTGCTGTGGAGGTATGGACGAAGACCCACACCTTTCGATTGCAGGCAGTGGGAAGAAAGGTGTCCGACTGCATCTATCAGTACATCGCTGGTGATGAGCATACAAGGGGGATCCACCAATCCAGATGTACATAGAAAGTATCGCTCGGGAGCAGCTACCAGGAGCGCTGGCTGTGGCGCCTCGGTGTCACCAGAATGCTTGTACTCGGGGTCAGACCTGGTTGTGGTGGCGGTGCTCGAGTCCCTTCTCTTTTTTGGAGCAATGTAACTCGCTACCCATGGGTCTCCACTACCTTTACTGACATTTGAGTAATTGTAGATCATGCTGCTCAGCAGACTGTGGATTACTTTAACAGCTGCTTTACAGCCGGCACCATCTCAAACCTCGCTTTTGGTTGGTCCCCATCCTCCATAGTCGCTCCCATCCTTGTTCATTCCATCCTCTTGTAACCTCCCCCATACGTTCTAGATACCCCCTAGCACATTTTAACTCCACAATAGTTCTCCCATATCTCCATTCCTTTATATTTTTCGCATCCTTGGGTCTCTCACTGTGCTATTTTCTTAACGTATTCTGTCCTTCTTTATGGATATAGGAACCAACAACTTCCCCCGTGCATATTTGCATACCTACACATTTCACCCCATTGTTCTTCTTCGGCCCTCATCTCACACCCCTTCCTTGATCCTCTCAGTAGTCTGGTTAGTAGAGACACATCTCCATTTACAGTTACGTGCCCCATATAAGTTTTTCCATAAATAAACTAGTGGAAAGAGTGATGATGACAACGAGAACATTTTGAAAAACACTTTGAATGTATTCACATTTTGGTAGCTCAAAAAGTGACAAACAAGCCTCCATCAGATTTTTCATATCACACAGGAAAACTTCGAAGTTTTTTTTTTTTTTTTTTTTTTTTTGTTGGTTGGGTTTAAGGGCGCTCAACTGCTGAGGTCATTAGCGCCCAGTCACTGTTGTTAAAGCACATGGAATCTGGTAAAACTCAAGGGGATGGAGGGGACACCAGAAGGACCCGACAAAGATGCAGACAAAATAAGTAAAAAGATTAAATGTCTTTGGACAAGCCAGTTAAAGTTATAAAATGCAGAATACGAGCAGCTGCTCGAGCGTCATCAGCTAAAACATCCGGTAAAGTAGATGGCAGGGACAGGACAACACGAAATTGACTAAAACGGGGACACGACAATAAAACATGGCGCACTGTTAATGCCTGACCACAAGGGCACTGCGGGGCTGGGTCACCGGAGAGCAGGTAGCGGTGGCTAAACCGGCAATGCCCAATCTGCAACCTGGTCAGAAGGACCTCCTCGCGCCGAGATGGTCGGGAGGATGTTGTCCAAGCAGTTGGTAGCGGTTTTACTGCCCCGAGCTTGTTTCCTTGGAGGGATGACCAAGCATCCCACCACAACGACACAAGCCTCTTACATACATCCCCACGAACGTCGGATGACGGGACACAATGGGAGGCTGGCTGAGGCAGGAGGACTGCAGCCTTGGCTGCAGCATCCGCAGCCTCATTCCCAGGCACTCCTACATGTCCGGGAACCCACAGAAAGCTGACAGAACCACCGTTATCAGCGAAAGAATGGAGGGACTGCTGTATCCGTTGAATCAAGGGATGGACCGGATAGGGAGCTCCAAGGCTCTGAAGAGCACTGAGTGAGTCAGAGCAGAGTACATATGATGAATGGCGGTGGCGGCGGGCATACTGAACGGCCTGATGGAGAACAAAAAGCTCGGCCGTAAAGCTGGAACATTGGTCGAGGAGCCGGTGTTTAAATGTGCCGGCCCCGACGACAAAGGCACAGCCGACACCATCGTCAGTTTTGGAGCCATCGGTGTAAATAAAGGTGTGACCGGCAAGTCGAGCACGAAGTTCGACAAACCGTGAGCAATACACTGCAGCCGGAGTACCCTCCTTCGGGAGTGAGCTGAGGTCGAGATAAATATGAACCGGAGCCTGGAGCCAAGGTGGTGTCGGGCTCTCACCCTCTCTGAAGGTGGTAGGGAGGGCAAAATCCAATTGTTGAAGCAGGCGACGGAAGCGGACTCCGGGGGGCAGCAGGGCAGACACATACAACCCGTACTGACGGTCGAGAGAATCGGCGAAGAAGGACTTGTAAGAGGGGTGGTCGGGCATAGACGACAGCCGGCAGGCATACCGACACAGCAGTACGTCGCGCCGGTAGATCAACGGTAACTCGGCAGCTTCAGCATAAAGACTCTCGACAGGACTAGTGTAGAAGGCTCCGGTCGCAAGACGTATCCCCCGATGGTGGATGGAGTTGAGCCGGCGTAAGAGGGACGGCCGAGCGGACGAGTAGACGAAGCTCCCATAATCCAGCTTCGATCGGACTATGGACCGATACAAGCGAAGCAGGACAGTGCGATCCGCTCCCCAAGATGAACCGCTAAGAACTCTGAGGACATTAAGGGAACGTGTACAACGGGCCGCCAAATAAGAGACATGTGGAGACCAACACAGTTTCCTGTCCAACGTGAGCCCTAGAAACTTACTTGTGTCCACGAATGGGAGAACAACGGGACCGAGATGTAAGGATGGCGGAAGGAACGCTTTATATCGCCAAAAGTTGATACAAACCGTCTTTTCTTCAGAGAACCAGAAGCCATTTGCCACGCTCCATGAGTAGAGGCTGTCTAGACAATGCTGAAGGCAGCGCTCCAGGAGGCATGTTCTCTAGGCACTGCAGTAGATCGCGAAGTCATCGACAAAGAGAGAGCCTGAAACATTAGGTGGAATGCAATCCATAATTGGATTGATCGCGATGGCAAAAAGGGCTACGCTCAAGACGGAGCCCTGAGGCACTCCGTTCTCCTGGAGGAAGACGTCGGACAATACGGAGCCCACACGTACCCTAAACTTTCGATCCGTTAAAAAGGAATCAATAAAAAGGGGCAGGCGACCGCGTAGGCCCCACCTGTGCATAGTGCGGAGGATACCTCCTCTCCAACAGGTGTCATAAGCCTTCTCCAAGTCGAAGAACACGGCTACTGTTTGGCGCCTTCACAAAAAGTTGTTCATGATGAATGTCGACAAGGTCACAAGGTGGTCAACAGCGGAGCGGCGGCGACGAAAGCCGCATTGGACATTAGTAAGTAGCCGTCGAGATTCAAGAATCCAGACTAACCGAACATTAACCATGCGCTCCATCACCTTACAGACACAGCTTGTAAGAGAAATGGGGCGGTAACTAGAAGGAAGGTGTCTATCCTTCCCGGGTTTGGGTATAGGAACAACAACGGCGTCACGCCAACGCATGGGGACTTGACCTTCAGTCCAGACGCGATTGTAGGTATGAAGAAGGAAGCTTTTGCCCGCCGGAGAAAGGTGCGCCAGCATCTGAACGTGAATGGCATCTGGCCCCGGAGCAGAGGACCGGGACAGTGCAAGCGCACGTTGGAGTTCCCGCATAGTAAAGGGGGCATTATAGGTTTCCAGATTCAGTGAGTGGAAGGAAGGTCGCCGAGCCTCTTCTGCCTCTTTCCTGGGAAGGAAGGCAGGATGGTAATGGGCGGAGCTTGAAACCTCCTCGAAAAAGCGGCCAAAGGCGTTGGAGAGAGCCACAGGATCAACAAGGACCGCATTACCTGAGGTCAGGCCAGGTACCGAGGAGTGGGCCTTAATGCCAGACAGCCGGCGCAGGCTACCCCAAACGACGGAAGAGGGAGTAAAACTGTTAAAGGAGCCGGTGAAAGAGGCCCAACAAGCTTTTTTGCTGTCTTTGATGACTCTACGGCATTGCGCTCGGAGTTGTTTGTATTCAATACAATTCGCCAACGTAGGATGGCGGCGAAAGGTGCGTAAAGCACGTCGTCGAGCACGGATAGCGTCCCGACAAGCCTCGTTCCACCAGGGGACGGAAACGCGACGTGAAGAAGTAGTACGAGGAATGGAACGTTCGGCAGCATGGATGATAACAGCCGTGAGGTATTCGACCTGACTGTCACAACTGGGAAAATCGTGGTCCGGAAAGGTCGCCAGGGATGAGTAAAGTCCCCAGTCAGCTTTCAGTATGTTCCAGCTCGAAGGACGTGGGGATGGGGTGTGGTGCAGGAGACGAACGACACAGGGGAAGTGGTCGCTCGAATAGGTGTCAGAAAGGACATACCACTCGAACCGATGGGCAAGAGTGGTAGAACAGATCGAGAGGTCCAAGTGGGAGTAGGTATGAGTAGAGTCCGAGAGGAAAGTCGGGGCGCCGGTATTGAGGCAGACAAGATTGAGATGGTTGAAGACATCTGCCAAGAGTGAGCCTCTTGGACAGGATGCAGGAGAGCCCCAAAGGGGATGATGGGCATTGAAGTCGCCAAACAATAAAAACGGCAGGGGAAGCTGAACGATCAGGTGCATCATGTCAGCCCGACTAACAGCAGACGACGGTGGAGTGTAGATGGTACAAACTGAAAAAGTAAAAGCAGAAAGAGTAATGCGGACAGCTATTGCTTGGAGTGGGGTGGTCAATGGGATGGGATGGTAATAGACGTCGTCCCGAATGAGCAACATGACCCCACCATGAGCTGGGATCCGTCCACAGGGGTGAGGTCATACCGCTCCGAGGTATAGTGGGTAAAGGCAATACGGTCAGTCGGGCGCAACTTGGTTTCCTGGAGTCCAAGGACGAGCAGACAGTGCAGGCGGAGGAGCAGTTGTAATTCCTCCCGATGAGATCGAATACCTCTTATGTTCCAATGAAACAAAGTCGGGGGAACGAGACGGGGGAAGAGCTGGTCACCTCGACGGCCGCGGAGGGCCAGGTTGCGAGGGAACAACGCTACAACCGACGGGAGGCGGATCCGGTTCCATCGACTCGTCGCCAGCTGCGGCCGCTGTCCCTGGTTGTGTAGGAGGGGCAGCATCATTTGCCGACGAAAGGCCAGCTGAGCGCCTGGCAGCAGAGCGTCCCGGCGAAACTGAGGACGGCCGGGAGCAGCGACTCACGGATGGAGCGTCAGTCGAAACGCGCCGGGGTGGAGAGGGGGATAGAGACTTCTTCTTGGAGGCCTTCTTGGAAGGCCGAGGAGGCACAGGGATGGTGGGCTGGACCCGAAGAAGGTCCTCACGCGCGGGGTCCGTTTTGGAACGCCGGACCTCGGAAGCCGGGGTCCGGAACGTTTCCCCGATGGACGCCTGAGAAGAGGATCGCTTCTCAGGTGGCGTGGGGGGAGAAGGAGGAGGAAGGGTGGCCCCTGGGGCAGAGGGGATGGGGGCCACAGGGGAGGAGGATTTGGAAGGGAGGGATTTGGGAGGCGGAGGCAGAGCCCCCTGATGGGCGGAGGAGGCGGAGGGGGGACAGGAGACGGGTGAGGATACCGCAGAAGGAGTGGACACAACTGAGGCAAACGAAGTGGTCAATGGCACGGGATGGAGGCGGTCGTACTTCTTCCTGGCCTCAGAATAAGACAGCCGATCCAAAGTTTTGATTTCTTGTATCTTCTTCTCCTTCTGATATGCGGGGCAGTCTGAGGATCTAGGCGAGTGGACGCCAGGACAATTAACGCAACGAGGTGGTGGGGTGCATGTATGTTCCTCACGAAGAGGACGTCCACAATCGTCACAAAGGGGCTCAGCCTCACACCGTGACGACATGTGCCCAAAGCGCAAACAGCTAAAACAGCGCATAGGAGGCGGGACGTAGGGTCGCACGTCACACCCGTAGCACATCACCTTTACCTTCTCCGGGAGAACGTCCCCCTTGAAGGCGAGGATAAAGGCCCCGGTGTCGATGCGACGGTCTTTGGGGCCGCGCTGGACTTGCCGGACGAAATGCACGCCTCGGCGCTCCAGGTTGGCCCTGAGCTCCTCATCAGATTGTAGCAGGAGGTCACGATGAAAAATAACCCCCTGCGTCCTATTGAGTGCCAGATGTGGGACAATGGAGACTGGGATGTCCCCTAGGCGGTCGCACGCCTGGAGCGCCGCCGACTGTGTGGCGGAGGTTGTCTTGATAAGAACGGACCCTGAACGCATCTTGCTGAGAGCCTCGATTTCCCCGAAGATGTCCTCAATGTGCTGAACAAAGAACATGGGCTTGGAGGTGGCGAATGTCCCCCCATCGGTTCGAGAACAGACCAAATAGCGGGGGAAGTACTTCGCTCCAAGCCGGCGGGCCTGACCCTCCTCCCATGGAGTGGCCAAGGGGGAAAGGGCAGGAGAACCAGAACTAGAAACGGTACCTTTTCTTTTGAAAGACTCGGCCGCAGAGCGACCTGATACGTGGTGACGTTTCATCTGCGAAACGTCCGCCCCGATACCACCCACTCCGACCAGGGGCTCTCCCCACGGGCGCCACCCAGCCGCAGCAAGGGCCACCTGGCAGGATGACCATTGCCGGGAGTCCTGATGCCCCAAGGAGACGGGCATCTACTTCTTGGCCGACGTGGGGAGGGTGCAGCTCAGGTATCGGCAGTACGATCCCTGTGTTGTCTGGGGGCTACAACCTAGAGGGTACATGATGACCCCACCACAACGGGCTGGCTACCGTGCTGGATTCCTGGTGCCATGGAAAGTCCATCATGATCGCTGGTGCAGATGGTGACGCACTATGGGCGTAACTTGGACAACCCAAAAGGCGTTTAGGCCCAATTTGAGTAATAGTGGGTATGGTTACAACGCCGGTGCAATGCTGAGTGCCAAGGTCTGAGTGCACTTAGGACCAGTGGTACACCACGTAAGGTGTCCTTCCCCAAAAGGCTCGTACTTCTGTAGAATTTTGAAAAATGGAGGTCAAACCCCAAGGGGGACCATCACATGGAAGGCCGAAACGGTTGAAACTCCTTTTAGTCACCTCGTACGACAGCCAGGAATACCTCGGGCCTATTCTTACCCCGGACCCGCAGGGGGGAAAACTTCGAAGTGCGTATCTGCAAAAGTTGACTTTGCTATAGTATGTCAGGTAGTATGTATCACATGACCCCTGTCACACCTCCATCCCCAAGAAAGGAGAAGACCACTGTTTCGACTCTACTAACAGACGTTGATTTATGCACACACAGAAAAATCTGTTTGGTTTGCTTTACTTATTCAATACCGATTTTATAAACAATGTTTCAATATTCACGACTTAAAATTAAGATTTTTTAACTGCTATATAGAATTTGGTGGCACAAAAATTCAAATCAACATTCATTTTTTGCTTACTGATAGCAGGTGCAATGCCGCCGACAGAGTGTGGGCCTGGGATGTGCCCTGCCACGGCTGCTGCCTGAGCTGCTGCAGCAGCCTGAGCAGTCATTGCTTGCTGCTGCATCTGCTTGTGACACTGGCGTAAATCAAAAACCTGGGGGGAAAAAAATCAATGCTCCATTTCATATTTTATCCTAACAAAAGAATCACGTAAGCACGAAAAATGGTTTGCCAGGAAATAATATTAAGAAATACATCTGGCAAATTAAGCAACACAACACAAAAAAAAGAACTAACACTTAAGACGAAAGATTTAGCCACTTTCACACTGAGTCATCTGTGGTGAGAGCAAGAACCAGCTCTATTACAGGAGCTGAAGGAGGCCCTGTCTATTGGTTTTCACCTTCCATATACAACTTTAAGTTCCTTAATTGACTGAAAATGGGAGTTTTGAGATATAAAACCAGTCTTGTTAAAGGCAGTTGAAAGATGTGACTGTGGACTGCCACAAACTGAAGAACATCTGCTAGACTTCAGAATCTGAATGCAATCTGCCCCGACTGAGATTTTACAATATGCAGTGACAAGGATATTCTTGTAGCTAGATACTGGTAGAACCAAATAGGAAATATGATTTTAATCTATTACTATTGGTTTATTATTACAACTGTTATTGGTGAAGTATTGATATCCATATCTTGATGTATTAACATTTATAGTTGTATCCAGACCATGCCTGAGAAATGATGTGAATAAACTTATAGTATCACAGACCTTCAGCTAGGGTTGGTGGTCTAGTGGTAAAACGCACACCTGGAAGATGAGAGATACAGACCTTGAAATTTTTTAGTCTGCCCCAATCCTAGTCTTCGCCTCTCAAACATGTGAAGATATGTCAGGAATGACATATGGCTTGGATTTCTAGTTAAACTATAGATCTCCTTTTGCCAGTAATATTACTGGGGTAGATTAGAGTGGACAAGTCACTGAGTGGTGTCCAACTGAGAGACTTGCAGCAAGTGGCTGAATGTTCCTCTTCAGGGGTTACCAGTAAATCAGCTCATACTACTATATTTTTAGTTTTCATTTACACTGAGGGAAATGATTATCCATTTTGCACAAATTACAACATGAGTGATTTCACACCACAACAATAATATGAGTTTCACAAGGGAAACATGTTCTTTTAGAAATACACCAAGACACGATGAGAAGGGAAAAGGTCGAAGTTTAACATTGTGTTAACATCACAGTTATTAAAAATGAAGCACTTGCTCAGTTGGATGAGAATGAAGGAGTTAATCCATGGGCCTTGCTGACTGAACGAATCTGGTATCTCAATAAAATGAGATAAGGAAATTACAGGGAACCTAAGTCAGTATTGCCATTGGAGGCACTATTAATTCCGAGTAAGAGTCAAGTGTTATAACAACTGAACCACAGACCTTGCTATGAGAAGAATTGGAGAAAATATGAGTACAAAAATGCAATGAAATATCAATGTGACAGAGAAATGTTGAAAATCAGTACCCTGTTTTTAAATATTATGAATATTAACTTGGAAGACAATAAAGTGGTGTTACTGTTACATTATAAATGCATCAGAGGGTGTCTAAATGCTAAAATCTGCATAACTGAAAATGGGAAGGTAATAAAATCACATAATTTTTATCAATGTTCTGCTGCAGAACTGATTTTCCAACAGAAGCAAACTGTCAAGTGTACTTGCAGGCCACTAAAAATAGAAGCTGAAACGATGGTAATCATATTACCAACAAGAAGAAATTCACAATTAGATGATCCCATCATGTTCTACTTGCGGTGACACAGACAAATGAATTCTAGGGAAAGTTTACAAAATAATCGAATAAAATTAAAACTGAAGGAAATATTTAACAAAGATGCTGGTCTGCAGTAAGTGTAGCACTGTATGCACCACTAACAAAAATAGACCTGGTATGAATGGCAAAGAAGGAAAACACTATCACATAAGACAATGGATTAAGGACTAGTGACATCAAAAACAATAGACTGTGTATAAAGGCTCACACTGCCATTAACAGCACTGCATTAATGCCACCAGAGATACACCATTTTACTTAAATTACAGTAAAACCAATAAAAACAAACTCTGGATGGTGTTATGTAGGCCATGTGACCAGCCATGTGTGGACAGCTCATTGCACATTGCAGGGAAGAGTTTGCACCAAGTAGCCAACATGTACAGGGCTGGGCAACTGAGAAGGGGTGCTTACAATCTCACTGATACACTGAGTGGATGGTCTTGCAATCCTGCTGGACATACAGGTGCATCTCTTGAAATAATTATGCACATGTCCAGCAAAGTTGCTAGGAAACACTGTGTGGAAGCACTTCTATTATCTACAAAGCCACAGCTTTATTATCAAGTGAAAAACTGGCCCCTTTATCTGATCTGTCAGAGCTGCTTCTCACCACTATTGACTTGCTTGTAAGTGAATATTTTGCTACAAAAATGCAAGTGCTGGGCATTCATTAGAGTTCCTTCAACATTGTAAGGCACCAGACAGTTATGTATCATGGATCATAGACTTACAAGGCCTGAGCAGGAAATGCAATCTTTGTGGCAGTCAGATCCCTCTTTAGCTGAAATTTTGCGTACCGCTAGGACTTTCAAGATTTCTAAATAGCTCAGGCTTTCATTTCCTGACTGTAAGATATCAGAATTGTCATCTCGATCAGCAAATGTGGTGAAACTTAGTCCGTCTGATGGTGAAAATGCAAAAATGTGCAATTCAGGTAGCAGTGGAGTGGCTCCCATTTGAACAGACAGGAATCAGCCTCAACACCATAACAATTTTTCCACCTCAGTTTAGCAAAATTGTTGTAGACTGTCCAGTAGTTCTGATTGTTTTTATATACATGCCAGACATAGTTGCTTACATTATAATGATGTTTGTCAAGTGTTTTTGCCAGTGTCATACAGCAGATGTCCGTCAGAGCTAGCTGCGCCATCAGCAGTTGAATGCACCAATGTAAATGAGCAACATCCCAGAGTCAGGGGTAGCATCATGCCATTTTATGATGTCAGCAATGGTTCACGGCATTCCCATTTATTCCTTTTTAAACAGGGCATTGGTTTTGATTATTAATCACCATACATATTTCAGTTTGGAATCCACACTCTTAAAATCAGTAGCAGCACAGTTGTGGAGTTACATTCATAGTGAAATTCTGATACAAGACCAGATATTTCTGGAATTAGTGTGTGTGGTGGCAGAACAGTTACTGGAAATATTTTTCACCTACATGCATATAAATCCCTTGTGTTTTCTATCCAGTACTCCGTCCAACAAAATAAGAATACCATTCAATGTGCGTAAGTGGACTCTTCATATCTCCAATATGCTCCCTTGTTTTCCCCAGGCCTGGGAAACAATTCTAATTTTAGCACCTACATTGCTTTAAAAGAGTTTGCAGTGTCAAAATTAATTTTTCAAAGCCCACACAATACTTTTAGCCTCGAATGACCAGGTTCATGTAGCATTGGATCACTTAGAGGAGTTAAAAATGCTATCCTCAAGTACATGTAGCAGCCAGAAGGTGCATTATGCCTTTGTGGGGACTTCAAATACATGGTAAACTCTCGGTCAATTGTGGTCTCATATTCACTTCCGATTCCTGATGAATTATTTTCAAAATTGGCAGGGATGGCAGTGGTCAGCATTTCTCCCAAGATTGATCTTTCGCAAGCTTATTTTCAACTTCCAAAGCCATTTTGGTATTAAATACTCCTTTTGCTTTCTATCAATATACCAGATTGCCTTTTGGCATCAGCAAGCTTTCAGAAATTGTTGGAAAAAACTACTGCCAATATCCCATAGTGAACGAATTATTTGGATGCTTTAGTAAAAACAGGAAAGATTCAGGAGAAGCTTATGCTGAATCTCTGGTTAGCATTTTCAGTTCTTTTGCAAGTTGGTTAAAGTGTAGCTTGTTGAGATGCTCCTCCTTTTAGTCTTCAATTAACTGTATAGCATATATCCTTAGTCAGGATGATGATAAACCAACATCAGAGAATGGGACAGCATTTCCCATATTCCTACACCAAAGAATGCAAAGGACCTGCAGGATTTTATATACAATAGTGCATTTGTTTAATCAACTGAGGAGAAAAGGGGTCCCTTTATAGATGTCTGCAACCTATCACCAAGCATTTCTTAAACTGAAGGAATGTCGCGAAACTGTATATTTGGTTAATCTTTGATCAGCCTCATTTACCTCATTTGTTGACTATAAACATGTCACCATGCTCTGTTGTCATAAGTATCACAATGGTTCAGAATGGCATATTATGTTAACTTTTAAGAGGCTAACCTAGAAATTTATTCCCAAATACAAGAGGAAGCTTTGGCAATTATCTTTTGTATCCAGATGTTCCTTGTTTTACTGTATGGCAGTTTGTTTCAGCTGCTCACGGATCACAAGCTGTTGTTACCTGAATGAACATCTCGCAGGTTACAATGTTAGTTTTTTTTTTTTTTTTTTTTAAATTAAGTTACCATTATACCATCATTATTGTACATCTGTCCAGCATGCAAATTTACCTAGAAATGTTGTCATGGTGCCTTACGGGTTCTGATGAAGAATTTGATAAACAAGAGAACGTTTGCTGTCACAGTGATCACAACTGGAACAGTCAGTGTAAGATATTCCCAATACTTCTGGAGATGTCATAGTGACACTATGCTCTTTGTTATTTCAAATGTGTCTTACTAGTGAGTCAAGATGACCGTCAGTATTGAGTGATGATTCCAGAGGTTCTGCACTTAGTATATTGCAACTGCTGCAACAACCCCACTGGAGCATTTCCAGAATGAAAATTCCGAGCTGTCAATGTGCATTGGCCACAGGTCAATGAAGATAATGTGCATGTGGCTCAACACTGCCAAGCTTGTCAGATGCCTCAAGCTGTGGCCCCTACCAGCTGTGGCTTGTGCCTACCCAGCTGTGGGATCAACTGCACGAGCATTTTGTGGGGCCATTCCATGGAGTCATACAGCTGATTTTAACACAGCTGATTTTAACACATCTATTCTCATTTATCATCAAAAAACAAGACCACAGCAGGAATAACTCTAAGGACCTGGCCATCACTTTTTTTTTTCTAGGGAAGGATCTCATACAGGCTCTCATCACTGACAATGGACTGCAGATTGCATCTGGTGGTTTCCAATGGTTTTGCACCCAGAAGGGAAGAAGCATATTATTGTACTTCCATTTTAGCATGCCTCTAATGTAAGGGCAGAATACATTGTGTGAAGGTTTAAAATGCAGATGGGAAAAATATTTACTTCCTTGCCTATCGATTCTGCACTACTTTCCTTTCCATCCTCTTACAAGGTGACACCTATACACAATCTAAGCCTGGAAGAAGACTTGCATGGACACTCTATTGTCCGTTGGTAGATTTGTTCAGCCTCCATCGGTACAAGAAGAAACAGCAACAGCACACCTTTTGAGGTATCTGGGTGTGCATGTTCGAACATACACATGGCACGTTGTATGGCTCACTTCCAAACAGGGCTGCCAGTTGGTCCTGGTGGCCACTTCTCAAGACGTCCTCCACTGGCAATGGAGCTAGCTCCGTTGGCGTCATCCAGCCAGACTCTGTCTCAAGATCTGCCAGACTGGTGGAATTAGTCCACCATCCTCAAACCAAGGTGTCTGGTTTCAGGACTACATCCCAGGTGGTGGCACCTGGAATTCCTGGATTTCCAGCTGTCATCATCGCTCCTACGGATCTGGACCAGAGCAAAAATAGCCGCTCCCCAGCCTGCACTGAGCCTTCTCCAGAGCTAGTGGCAAGCCGCAACTCAGAACCACTGTCATCTCCTGCCCCTCTGGTGTCAGACCGAAATGACTTCCTTACCACTTGCAGCACCTGATGAAGCACCCTAGCCTTCACAGCAGGCTATGCCCACCTCTTACTCCCTTGCATTGGCCAGAATGGTTCTGGCCTTATGGGCCAGTTCAAGGGGGAGGAATCTTGTGATTCCAATGGATGTACTAACAGAGCAATTGATATAATTATGCATACATATAGTGAGGTCATTAGACGCAGTGCAGAAGTGTACACTAGCCAGCACCAGGTCACATGCGATCAACACCATACGGGTACCGTATTTACTCGAATCTAAGCTGCACTCGAATCTAAGCCGCACCTGAAAAATGAGACTCGAAATCAAAGAAAAAAAATTTTCCCAAATCTAAGCCGCATCTGAAATTTGAGACTCGAAATTCAAGGGGAGAGAAAAGATTTAGGCCGCACCTCCAAATCGAAACAAAGGTGGTCCATTGTAATATGAGACACAATTTAGGTCGAATGAATGACGATACAGCTACAGTAGTTTGGTTCGAGTCGTAAGCTTAGCAGTTAAGCTTTACCAGGTAGCTATTGCTACGCGTCAGGCGCTCCATCCATATTTATACGGATACCCTTCCTTTTTCACGTGCTTCGTCTAGTTTGAATTGATTGCTTATTTTTCTTTGATCTGATAAGTGCCGTTCTCTTTGTTATAGATGTTTACGTCACTCTAAGCTGAAAATGCATTATTGTACTGTGTCATGCATTGTTTGTCGCATTCTGATAATGAGTGTTAACGACCTGTCGCCGCTCGCGGCTTGGCTTGCTTTTGTGCGCGCTACCGCCACTTCCAATTTAAAAAAAAATTGAGGAATCTTCTCATTAGTGAAACAATGGCAAGAGACTGCTATTTGTTGTTACTTACACTGCTGCTTTCTTTGATAATGATTAAGAAGAACCAAATAATAGACTGCGTGTGACAGAAGATGTTGTGAAGGAGAGTTTAGTGAAAACTTTTCCTCATTTGAGAATCTTTGCAGAGGCCACTTCAGTACATTACATTCTGCACAGAAATTAGAGTCATCTTAGATTTAAAAATCTAGTCAGTTGTCGTGCTTCATTCCTGACTGTATCACTATTTGGCATTAGAATAATACGAATATAAACATGATATGATATGTATATTCTTCCGCGTTTGCTGTTGCCGCACTCTAGTTTCGTGGTTTATTAGGCAGACAGGATTTAAATGAGGTAGCAGCAAACACGAAAGAATACGTGGCAAAATGTTTATATTTGTATTATTCTTATGGTGAAGAGAATACTACATGTGATTCATAATTCATAAAAGTTCCTATTAGCAGCCATCTCTTGTCACAGGTAGGAAAAAATTCAGAACGTAGAGTTGGCCATATTGACCTACATCCCAAACAGTCTTGCCAGTCGGATTTTCATAGTACATTGAAAGGCTGCTACATCCGAAGATGAACAATACGGAATTTGTATTTACTTCATTGGATAATGTATGAATATGCAGTGGTCGAAACTCGGGGCAGAGAAAAAATCTCGTCTTCTACCTTTTTTTAAATTTATTTACTGACGCAGAGGTTTTGGCGCCAGTATTTATCTTTGTGCCTGCAAAGCATGCCTATGTAGTGCTACATATATTCAACGGCAGAAGTTAGTTGTGGCGGCACCTACCAACATTTTACAGAACTTTCGTTTACTTTGCACTCGATTCTAAGCCGCAGGCGCTTTTTTGGGTTACAAAAACCAGAAAAAAGTGCGGCTTAGATTTGAGTAAATACGGTATTTCAGTGCTTCCCAGACAATCTTGCGCACAGTTTTCTCCTGCACTAAAAATTGAGTTATTCAACCAGCTTCTGTAGCACTATTGGCTAAGAGGTATTCACTTCCAGAAGTTTTTTCTTTTGTGTATTCTGGTACAGTAAGAAGCTGTTACTTCCTATGATTTTTTTGTAAATAATTTATGCAGATCATAAGAAAGATGGAGAATCAGGTGGCCAAGGATCTTCACATAACTGGAGCAATGAAAGATAATGTCAAGAACAGGACACTGTTGAGGAGGTTACTTGATGAGGCCAAAAACCTTCTGTGGTTTGCGAGATCACGAGAGTATGAGTGTGTAATTTGTACTTAATAAAACCTGTGTTGTTGAAGAAGCAGACTTACAGCAGTCGGCAATGTGAATTTACAAAAACAAGGTTAATTAACCTGGCCATAATAGGCCAGCAATGATAGAAATTTGAGGCAATGGTTCATGAACAACCACGCCATTATGCCTCATGCGTCACAGCTGCAGCAATATTGCAACACACCAAAATCATGGTTACTATGTAAGGTAATCATAGTTAAAATATTTTTTTAATTGTACATTGATGAACCTGAATCAGAAAATGTACAAAAATTTTTTCTAACTTTGTTAAGACAAGTGGAGAGCCTGTACTTGTAGGGAAATTTCAAAGCGCAGTGATAGCAATAAGTGTAATATTTTTATTTTTTTTAGAAGATACGGAGGATGAAAATAAAAAGTAGACAACAGAGGCACAAGTTACTCAGAATGGAGTACTGATGGAGAATGCTGTGTGCAGCTCTCTATGTTGACATAAACATGATGGAACTTCCTGTATGGAGTAATGGACAAGGGTTAAAATGCATACTAACCAATACACATTACTTTATTTTCAGTTTTGTTTCATAATTTCAGCCACTTAAGTACAACAACCCAACACCAGTGACTGTAGAGACGTAGATGGTAGCTGGTTTCAAAATTGGCCACAATGCCCTTAACACATACCACTCTATTTTGTTACTGTTTATTCTCTGTCCACAGCCTTGTTTCATCTTACTTCAAATCTTTCCTGTCATTTCTCAATGTTTCATCTCTGTTCTTATCACCTTCAGTACATATATATTTTCTTAAACTGGGTTCTGTCTTGCTCCACTCTTTCTGTTGCACCTCTTGTTGAGTTCCAAAACAAGAAATAATATAATTCCAAAGATTCAAGTTTTATACTCTCTGGCTTTGATGACTACCCTATTCTCTTACATACAGGGGAATTTGTTAACATATTATACAAATAAAAGTAAATGCCAGCCATGAACAAGTCTTTCAATATGACAACCCTAGTGGCGGGTGTCAGTTTTGCTGCTTATCTACTCAAGTAGCTTCTCATCAGGCATCACAATCAAATCTACCACATAACACCTTTCTATAGCAGGAAAATCTGAGGCAGCAGCCAGGAATGAACCCATAACATCCCCATCGCCAATTGGTGTCAGCAGCCATCACACTACCAAAGCAAGCTTAATGTATACTTACCAAGTGTGAGTGCAATACTTACGACAAATGACGTGGGAGACATAAATATGGCTTAAGACTTAAAACTGATATTTAAGTGTGTTAAACATACTGGAATGTTGTGACTGGAAGCATGTTCCACAAGAATGAACTATAAACCACATGTGGTTCACCAATGTGAACTGCCATATGGATAAACATTTACTAGGTACCGGTAGGTTACTATACAAAATGGTGACAGAGACATACATATATTTAAACATTAAATAAGGGTTAATATCATACAATTACTTAAATCTCTGTAAAACGTGCACTTGGAGCTGACACATTAGTAATTAACAAATAAAATACAATAAGAAAGAATGCCTTGAAAGTATCAGCAAACCTCTATAATTAATACGGGAATAACATGTATTTGGAAAACATATAAATGACTGCTTAGGAGATATGCAGTTTGCAGTGTTTACTGTGCTGCAAGAAGACTCCTTCACGCAAAATGAACCAGATTGCACACATGACTGAGGAATTATTTGTTGTGCCATATTAATATGTGATTGTTTTTCGATCTTGAGCTGTTTCCTTAGACTGTGACAAATTTTACTAAAGTCGATCAACTCAGAGGCAGCAGCTTTGAGATATATAACAGATATGTTCTCGTGTTATATAGTCTGACACAAGAAACTGATGCTGCAAGTTTGTGTACTGGGCAAAGATGTTAAATTAGTAGTGGCCATCTTCCAAGCAGCAACCATTCAAGTTAACTCTCCACTCACTACCAACAACATTTCTACAGGTTGTTTCTAATTAGTGTGTAGAACTGGTCCACCAGTTTTCCTTTCGGCAGAGGGCAAGAGCACAAGTGTAATAAACTGCCTGTCCATTTCCACTAAGTTTATTTGTTTGATGTAATGTGTCGCTGTGTAACAATAGATCAAGCCTGAAAACAGCCCCACATTAATAAGCCACAAAAAATAATTCCTTAATGAAGCAAACTGGATTGATTCTTTTGTACCGAGATAGTATAAACTGCTGCACCCTGGATCATTTAATTGTATTAATGCAGGCAAATGACAGATCTTCGTAACACACCAGCACGTAGTTGTTTATACACACATTGCTTTTCCTTATTTCTTAGTTTTTTTTTAAAAAATGGAAGCAGTAAGAGATATGACAGATATAACCAAGGAAAAAATACATTCAATGCTTGAAGCGATCTTAACAGCGTCACAAGAAAGTATAGAGAAAATATCCTAAGAAAACTAAGAAAAATCATGAAAAATCCAAGAGAATACAGAGACAATGTTACAAGAAAATCTGAAGGAATTCCATGAATGAATGAGGAGAGAGTTGGTAAACAGCAGCAGAACATGGGCCAAATCCATGAAGATATGAGCAAGCTGGAAGTGTAGATAACAAGAAAAGCCAAGGAAGATACTAGGGGAGTTAAAACTGAATTAGAAGGGAAGAGGAGGATGGGGTTGTTTGGGAGAAGAGACCAAACAGCGAAGTCATCGGTCTTATCAGATTAGGGAAGGTGGGGAAGGAAGTGGGCCGTGCCCTTTCAAAGGGACCATCCCGGCATTTTCCTGGAGTGATTTAGAGAAATCACAGAAAACCTAAATCAGGATGGCCGGACGTGGGATTGAACCGCTGTCCTCCCAAATGCAAGTCCAGTGTGCTAACCACTGCGCCACCTCACTCGGTAGAAGGGAAGATGCAAGGAGTAGACACACATCATTAACAGATTAAAGAAGTAAAACAGGTACAACAATAGTGTAATGTTACTACTAATGGATTACGAAATAGAAAACTGAACTGGTTGTAAATTTAAAGAATGTGACAGTGTTGCAGAGGCAAGAAGACAATCAGAGCGTCATGGAAGGGATTAAACATTTACAGGAAGAAATATTCCTAATGGAGAATAAAACCAAAGAGACTGATAAGACAATTAACAGTACAACCTTGAAGATGGGAAAAGGTATTGTTGTTATACTGCTGAACAGTGATAACAAGCATATTCAGGTTAACATGGGGCAAAAGTGTAAACCAAGGGGGAATTGTGCACAGTGATATTTACCAAATAGTTACAGGAATTTTTTTACAGCAGACTTTAAAGATGAATAGAAAATCCAGTTCACAGTAGACACAAGGCAAGATTAAGTTTTCAACCAAGGGAGTTAAAGAGAAGGAAGAAGTTAACAATTACAATCAATTTGATGGATAATTTCTTAAGAAATACTCGTCGAAGAGTTATAAGGAAGCAACTTTGAAAGATGTATTGCACTGCAAATCTCTTAAAATATATGGGATAACTCAAATGGCAGAGTAAAATCAGATAAGGCTTAGGAAACCAGCAACTCTTTTGCTGGTATACCAACTGGCAACTGGTACACACTCAGCTGGGTGAAACCTTACTTCTTGTTTTCAAGTTTCACTCCTCTCCCATCTTTCCTACAGACAGTTTAAGAAAACTATACCATTAAATAAATTAAGCAGTGATTGTTCAAGTATTTCAATTAGGAATGTTTAGTAAGACCTACCATCTACATCTACAACTATTCTCTGCAAATCACTGTGAGGTGCATGACAGAGGGTACATTCCATTGTATCAGTTACTAAGGTTTCTTCCCATTCCATACACATATGGAGCACAGGAAGAATGAATGACTGAATGCCTCTGTGAGTGCAGTAATTAGTCTAATCTTATCCTCATGATCTCTATGTGAACAGTACGTAGAGGTTTCTAGTGTACTACTAGAGTAATCATTTAAAGCCAGTTCTTGAAACTTTGTTAACAGTGTTGCTTGGGATAGTTTACGTATATCTTCAAGAGTCTTCCAGTTCAGTTCCTTCAGTATCTCTGTGACACTCTCCCAACGAACAACCAAACCTGTGACCATACATGCTGCCCTTCTCTGTATACATTCAACATCCCCTGTTAATCCTATTTGGTACAGGTCCCACACACACTTGAACATGATTCTAGAACTAGTCGCACAAATGATTTGTGAGCAATCTTCTTTGTACACTGATAGCTCTTCCCCAGCATTCTAGCAATAAACTGAAGTCTACCACTTGCTTTACCCACAACTGATCCAATGTGATCATTCCATATCATATTCCTAGAAAGTGTTACACCCAGATATTTGTATGAGTTGGCCAAACCCAACAGTGACTCACTGATATTATAGTCATAAGATACTACATTTTTCCGTTTTGTGAAGTGTACAGTTTTACATTTCTGAACATTTAAAGTAAGTTGGCCAATCTTTGGACAACTTTGAAATCTTATCAAGCTCTGACTGAATATTTGTGCAGCTTCTTTCACAGAGTATTTCACACAGATAACTGCATCATCTGAAAAAAGTTTGAGGTTACTATTAATATTGTTGTTACTACTAATATTGTCTGCAAGGTCATTGACATACAATATGAACAGCAAGGGTGCCAACACACTTCCCTGGGGCCACCTTAAGTTACTTCTACATCTGACCTGTGGTACATTCATCATAATAATATGAAGACAACATTAAAGTAATAACTGAGATATCAAAGAATCCATCATTTGTGTAATTATTTAACGTAAACACATTACAGATGTAGTTGTGCTAAAAGAAGAGAGACAAGTGCCAGATTTGAAAAACATCATCTACAAAATATTGAAATACACTAATTAGTTTCAGTAAAGAGTTAAGCGAGATCTAGTAGATTTTTTTTTTTTACAAGTCGCAAACAGAGAAACTGTAAAGAGTTGGAGTTACGTAACAAAATTGGTTCAAATGGCTCTGAGCACTATGGGACTCAACATCTTAGGTCATAAGTCCCCTAGAACTTAGAACTACTTAAACCTAACTAACCTAAGGACATCACACACACCCATGCCCGAGGCAGGATTCGAACCTGCGACCGTAGCAGTCCCGCGGTTCCGGACTGCAGCACCAGAACCGCTAGACCACCGCGGCCGGCAGTTACGTAACAGCTGATGGTAGTGATAAATAGGAAAATGTTTAAAATGACATACAGACAAGGAGTTACTTGTTTAGATGAGTAATGTGATGTGTAAGGATGATTAACGTATTGAGATAAATGATGTATGGAAAAGTTAAGGAGCCTGAATTAATTCTTATGTATTTTTTTAAGGTGAATAAGGAGGATTAATGGATGTTGAAGGAGTAAATATTTGAGGTAAAAATAATATGGAGGTGAGAGAGAAATGTGTAGTGGAGATTTAGGGGAAATGAATGGTGTCAGGAGCATGGGATATGAAGTATTTAAGCACCAATTTTTGAATAATGTCATTTATTTTCACACAACTTGTCCTGTCTGTCTTTATATGTAAGTGATGATGAGAAAAGTATGATGACAACAAGTAATGGGTTACTCACGAATGGCAAAGAAATTATTTAGTTAGCTGTCAAGGTCGACAATACATGTACAGGGTGACACAGAATAATGAGAATGTTTGAAATGAGTAACGGCATCCATGGGCAGGTGACAGTACTGCGGGTTCATGACAGTTAGCAAGTAAACAATCTGACATTTCAGTAATCATGGATCAGTGGAATGGACAACAGCGTGCGTTAGCCATAAAAAATGTTTTATAAAAATGATAGTTTGGTAGCGGAGCAGAGGGTGTTTCGACATTTTTATAATTTAGGACGTCATGATGCCGTTCTGTCGAGACATGCGATAAAATGTTGGATTAATAACTTTGAAGAGACTGGATCTGACCTTGAGAAGCAACCAACAGGACACCCAAGAAGTGTACGGTGTCCATCGAACATTGATGTTGTACGCGTGTCAGTCTTATGGAGCCCACAGCGTTCAATTCGTAAGCAAGCAACAGTGGTTGGAACGTCCCGGGAGAGCGTTCGTAGAATTCTACATCTTGATTTAAAATTTCATCCATACAAACTACTGGTGCAACAACTGGAGGACAACAATTACTGTTTACGATTAGGATTCTGTCAACAAATGATAACAAAAAATTTAATGACGATGAATTTCTAAACAAGTAGTGGATGTCAGGTGAGGCACATTTTCATCTCACAGGTTATGTGAATAAACAGAACAACCATTACCGGGCAAAAACACAAATCCTAATGACGTTCATGAGCACCCCTTACACACTAGTAAAGTGACAGTGTGGTGTGGTATTTCATCTCATGGAATTATCAGACTGTTTTTTTTTTTTTTTTTTCGCAAATGAACAGGAAACACAATAACTGTCAATGCCGATCGTTACATGCAGATGTGAGGAATTTTCGTTACAACTGCATTGAACAACATTCCAAACATTCAAGAAGCCTGGTTTCAACAGGACGGAGTGACATCACACACTGCATGACAATCAATGGCATATGTGGGAGAATTGTTTGGCAACCATGTGATCTCACGATTTGGTAACATTCCCTGGTCCCCTAGACCACCAGATTTATCTGTTTGTGATTTTTTTCTTGTGGGGCTACCTCAGGAGCTACACGACTCGACAGAGAACCCAGGGTGAGTTAAAACAGAGAATTCAGGATGCAACTCACAGTATCCCAGCTGAGATGTTGCAGCAGTCAATGAGGAATCTCAACAGAAGAGTACACGAATGTATTCATACAGGAGGATGCCATCTAAAGGACATAATTTTAAAAAAATGATAAATGCCATCAATGTTTTGTAAATGGCAAAGTTGTAAGGTTTCAATTATTATGAATGCAATTTTTTTCCATCACTTCTAGTTTTATTGGATTGTGGAAATGTTCCCAATTTTTTTGTGTCAACCTGTATTTGAACTGGGTTCAGAAGTAGAATTCTGGCACTATTTAATGAATAAAAAGTGCCAACACTTCACAACTTTGAATCAAATATCAATGAAATAAGAAAGTGCCATAGAAAAGTAACTGCACTGGCGATACTAACAGCTGTTTAACCACAATAAATATTCTATGAGAGAGTAAAATGGCCATTGCTTCCAAAATTTCTTTCTGTGCAACCACATTAGTTATAATAGTGTTGTAATTCTTTAAGATATGTTTAAAGCATTCAGTTATGACCTACATTTTTGGCTGATATAATACAAAGTAAAGAATTATCCTCCTCCCAGACATGAGATGAGCAGGAAAACAAAATCTATAAATACATCAGAGATCGTGTTACCATGGAATTAAAAATAACCACTGGAAGGCATACATCTAAGAACAGAAGAACATTGAGAAACTGTCATAAACCTCACACACTGCGACACTATCTGGCATAACTCTCAAAAAACAAACAGTATGATTAAATTACATGAATGTAGAACCACATGAACACAAATCATACAAGCAATATCATTTTACTGGTAAGAACAAAAATATGACCAGCAGAATACCATAGAAACTGCCTGTAACCATATAAATAGCTGACTCAACTGCCAATATGGCAGTCAAGTAAAGTCATTAAGAAATAACAACTCGACAGCTTTAGAAATAACTGCTCCAACTAAAATTTAACACCTACTCTAGTTCCACCAACATCAAAGGCGCAAATTTATACAGCAGTGACAGCAACTGAGGTGTCATGTCATATTGATATCAAGACCTGCTGTACATAGCAAAGCATAATTCCATAATGCATTACATTATGTACTTCAAAATCTGAAATATTGTACCAAACTATGTATTTTCCACAGATAACATGAAGTTGGCAATCTTGCTGAAACAAATGTCTGCTTGTGTCTGTGTGTATATGCAGATGGATATGTGTGTGTGTGCGCGAGTGTATACCTGTCCTTTTTTCCCCCTAAGGTAAGTCTTTCTGCTCCCGGAATTGGAATGACTCCTTACCCTCTCCCTTAAAACCCATATCCTTTTGTCTTTCCCTCTCCTTCCCTCTTTCCTGACGAGGCAACCGTTGGTTGCGAAAGCTAGAATTTTGTGTGTACGTTTATGTTTGTTTGTGTGTCTATCGACCTGCCAGCGCTTTTGTTTGGTAAGTCTCATCATCTTTCTTTTTAGATATATTTTTCCCACGTGGAATGTTTCCCTCTATTATATTCATATCATTAAAGTGACAAATCTGTTACATTTCAAGTGATGTACATAGTAGTATTCTACCAGAAGCCATTAGTTACAAGCACACGTATTTTACATTAGGTTTTGGTGTTCTTACACAATTTCAATGTGATATACGTCAGCAACAATTATCCATGGGGAAATAATACAGACTGATACTTACATACCTTTATATAGGCACTAGGATAAATCTTATGTACAGCATCCCCTGGAGCTCTGCCAGCTTCCCGATCTAGGTAGTAACTCTGAACAAATACAGAATGGTCACTTAAGCATCGCAACCAAACGTCTCCTTCTCCTCTCAAATCTAGCATCACACCTTTTCCTATATGTAACCTGAAACAAAATTTCATATTATCAGAAAAGGAAGGAAGACAATCACAGCATCATTTTTTTTAAAGCATTTGTCCTTTCTGGTGATTGTGGCAGTAACAATGCTGTGTTTTCATTGTGACTTTTTGTGACAATTGTACAAACAAAAGCACAGTCCACTTATCACGACACATTAAAAAAGATTGTTATTTCTTATTTGGTGAGCAATGTCTGGTAAAGTTTTGAGAGTACTAATCTATGTCAGATGGAGGTAATACATACCTCAGAAATACAATTTGATTTCTTAGCAACTCTCATCAGAAAATCCAGGCACAAGGCTATTTGAAAGTCTTGGTGCTTCTGTCCAGTTGCATTTTTGCAGTTCGTTTGTCATAAGAACACGTTATAAACTACTGTTTCTCTTTTCCATAGAGTTATTGGAACTGCCCTCCATACCCCCCCCCCCCCCCCCAACCTCCTTGTTTTTACAACCTTCTAAGCAGTTTTATTCATCACACATGAAAAACAGCAATCCAAGTATGAATTTACTGTTTCTTAGTTTTAAATAAAATGTTGAGAGCAAGATACTTATACTCATCTGTCATTTTGATTTCTATGAAACACATGAGATGTACTACCAGTACTATGAGACTGCTGTGAACTGAACTGAGTTGTGACATCAAATGTAGCAATTTTGGATGCTGGGGGAGTGGTGTCCAGTGTAAGTGGTTGTTCCTGTAACTGTGCATGTGTGATGGAGCACTTTCTCTGTTACAAATTAAATGTACTTGGGATTTTTTGTTGTATAAGAAAAGGAAAAAGAAAACCATGGCTACTCACTCTTGCTTGTTATTGCTGCTAGAGGTAACAAGTGTTGTTTTGTATCCCATAAACACTGTTTTATAGAATTATATTGTAAAAATTAAGTGATGCTGAAGTAACTGAGTTAGCTGTTGAGCATTTTCACGTAGGATGCTTTGGTTGGCGGTATTAAGTAATGAGAAAGCTTAGAGCTGTAGTAACAGCAGTTGCTTAATGGACTGAGATCAAGTTTGACTGGTGGCAGGTAATGTTTGTACAGTTTGTAAAGATAGAGAATAATTCTTGTTGAAATGGCCCATGTAAAGATGTCTTTTTTTTATTATTCAAGAGGAGACAGGATCATTAAATTTGTTGCCCTGCCTGTACCAGGATTGACTACTGCACAAAAAATAAAATCACTGTGCTGCCTCGCCCTCTGCACTCTCCAGACCTGGTCCCTACAGACTTCTTTTTTATTTCCAAAGTTGAAAATCACGTTGAAAGAACAAAGATTTGCCCATTAACTGTAGTGAAATGTATAAAATGCATATCAGGTTCATTTCAAGGTGTGTGCCAACCCTTATTCTTTGTATTCCAAAAATGCAAACTGCATATCAGTTGAGCCAGGGTTGAAGCAATCTGTTTAGAAAAATCGTATTTTTGCAGTTACATTGTTAAACAAGTCAATTATGGCACTAATTTATGAGGAAGCCCACATTCTGACCTTATTTATGTGCTTAGCAATGACACTGCACATGCATGGCAAAGAAACACTTATCTCCAGCATAGCAGCGAAACAGTGTTACTGTCAGGTAATTATCAGATGTAGAGAGAGTATTTTTTTTTTCTTTTTTTGCTGTGGATGCACAACATTTGTGCGTGTTTGATAGTTTGCTGAATGCTTGTACAGTTGCCAGTGCCAAGTTGCCATTGCTGTAGCTGGAAACACATACCATTTGGATGTGTTCAGCAGTTTGCAAAACGCTTTTACACTTTTCAGTGCCATCAGATATTGGTTTTTATGTGGATTAGGTTCCAAGTGGGTGTCATTAGAAGTGAAACTAATTGAGAGAAGATTTATGCACAAAAATGGGGTACATTCAGTCTGCTGAAGAGACGGAATACTGTCATACTGTGTTTGCAAGTTTTGCATCTTGTCTTTACCACAATTAATACTTTGTTATTTCATTGTCTGCCTGATAGACTGGAACCAAATTCTGAAAACATAATGTATTATTTTATTTTACAATACATATTGGACTTAATAACTAACAACCTGGGAACTGTCTGCTTGTTTCAGAATATTTATTTGATTTGCCCACTTCATATAGGTGAAGAAGTTCTGATGATAAGACAATTTTAAGTGTTGAGTGTGTTTGGTTCCTGTGGTGCTACATTTTGGTGTATACTGCAATTTATGTCATGGCATGCACTAATGAGATGTAAATGGTTTTGCACTAGTGAGACGTACACAGTTGTTATTAATCTTAAGTGCTTGTGTAACATTTGATGGATACCATGGTAAAATGACCTTTTAGGGCATTGTTTGTTACTTCATAATCTGCATGTAGTACATTTTTCTACCTCTACATCCACATAGATACTCCGCAAGCCACTGTACATGGTGTGGCGGAGGGTACCCTGTACCACTGCTTGTCATTTCCTCTCCTGTTCCACGTGCAAATAGAGTGAGGGAAAAATGACTATCTGTACGCCTCTGTATGAGCCCTAATTTCTTGGATCTTATATTTGTGGACCTTATACACTATGTATGTTGGCAGCAGTAGAATAATTTGGCAGTTAGCTTCAAATACTGGTTCTCTAAATCTTCTCAATAGTGTTTCTTGAAAAGAACATCGCCTTCCCTCCAGGGATTCTCATTTGAGTTCCCAAAGCATCTCCATAACACTTACGTGTAGTTCGAACCTGCTGGTAACAAGTCTAGCAGCCCGTCTCTGAACTGTTTCGATGTCTTCCTTCAGTTCGACCTGGTATGGATCCCAAACACTTGAGTAGTACTCAAGAACAGGTCGCACCAGCATCCTATATATGATCTCCTTTACAGATGAACCACACTTTCCTAAAATTCTCCCAATAAACCAAAGTCGACCATTTGCCTTCCCTACCACAGTTTTCACAGGCTTGTTCCACCTCGTATCACTTTGCAACATTAAGCACAGATATTTAAACAACTTGACTGTGTCAATCAGGACAGTAGTAACACAGTATCCAAACATTGCAGGTTTTTTCTTCTTACTCGTCCACATTAACTTACATTTTTCCACATTTAGGGCTAGCTGCCATTCATCACATCAAATGGAAATTTTGTCTAAGTTATCTTGTATCTTCCAACAGTCACTAAATTTTGACACTTTGCTATACACAACGGTATCATCAGCAAACAACCGCAGATTGTTGCCCACCCTGTTCACCGAATCATCTATGTATATAGAGAACAACAGCAGTCCTATCACACTTCCGTGGGGCACTCCTGACGTTACCCTTATCTCTGATGAACACTTGTCGTTGAGGACAACATACTGTGTTGTATTATTCTTGGTATGTCTAGGAGCCACTCACATATCGGTGAACTTATTCCATATGCTCGTACCTATGGTAACAGCCTGCAATGGGATGCTGTGACTAATGCTTTCTGGAAATTTAGATATATGAAATCTGCTTGTTGTCCTTCATCCATAGTTCTTAGTATATCATGTGAGAAAAGGGCAAGCCGAGTTTCGCATTAGTGATGCTCTCTAAAACCATGCTGAATCGTGGACATAAACTTCTTAGTCTCAAGATTGTTAATTCTATTCGAACTGAGAATATGTTCAAGGATTCTGCAGCAAACAGAAGCTAGGGATATTGGTCTGTAATTCTGCGGGTCCGTTTACATTTCTTACATATTGGAGTGACCTGTGCTTTTTTCCTGTCACTTGGGACTTTGTGCTGGGTGAGAGATTCACAATAAGTGCACACTAGGTAAGGCGGCAATGCTGTAGAGTACTCTTTGTGAAACTGAACTGGGGTCCATAAGGACCTAATGATTTATTTGCTTTCAAAGCTTTCAGTTGTTTCTCTACATCAGGTGTGCTTATTCCTATGTTGTCCATATGGGGGTCTGCCCAATGGTCAAATGATGGTATGTTTGTATGGTTCTCCTGTGTAAACGATTTCTTGAATCTGAAATTTAAAACTTTGGCATTTCTTTTGCTATCTTCAACTGCCACACCTGACTGGTCAACCGGGGACCAAACAGAAGCCCTAGACCCGATTAGCGATTTTACATAACAGCAGAGCTTTTCGTCTTCTCTGCCAGATCTTTGGCTAAGGTGTGATGGTGGTAGTTGTTGTAAGCTTTGTGCATAGATCTTTTCACAGATGCATGAATCTCTACTAACCTTCGCTTATCGTCACTTGTGCGTCTCCTTTTGAACCTAGAGTGCAACAGCCTCTGCTTCGTCAGCATCTTCTGAATTTCCTTATTAAACCATGGTGGGTCTTTTCCATCCTTTATTAACTTACTAAATACATAACTCTCCAGACCACGATTTCCAATCTGCTTAAACTTTACTGATAATTCATCTATATCCACCTTACTGGAACTAAGTGATGCCAATTCACTTCCTAAGTGAGATGTTAATACCTGCTTGTCTGCTCTACCTAGCAGAAACACTCTCCCAACCTTCTTGACTGATTTATTAACTTTCATAATCATAGTTGCTATAATGACATCATGATTGCTAATCCCCATTTCTATACCGACATTGTTGATAAGGTCTATCCTATTTGTAGCTATAAGGTCTAAGATATTTTCACAGCTTGTGGGCTGCCAAGCTAGCTGTTCAAGACAATACACCTCATGTGAATATAGGTAATATCTGGCTTATAGCTGTTATAAGTTCTAATTTTTGTGTCACTTCATTATGTCTGTAAACTTGTACTTATCTTTTGGTCTATGTTTTTCATTGCTGTTGTTGATAAAGTGATTCAAATGTCTATTCTGCTTCACGGTATTCACTTATAACTTTAATTTTATAATTCCTGCTTAACAAGTACAGCCTTCTGGATATTGATAGGATCCTGATTTTGAAAGATCTTTCCATTCGACAAATAGAAATGCAATAAATGACAAACACATTTCTGTTAAAGACATCAGAAGTGGGTTCTGTTAGTACAAGTTGGTCTGATTTTGGGTATTGTGTGTTCAAGTGGACTGCATTCATCAGTTCTGGTGGGAGTTTTATTGGTATCACACAGATATCTACATCCCTTATGAGGCTAATACTTTAAACATACTCAGTGCCTCAGAGCCTGCATTCCAATTAGTGTTTTGCCTTTTCTATAAACACTTGAGCATGTTGCCATATGTTAATGTAATATGTGAGACAGCCAACATTTGTAGAGGCACACAAGTTGCAGCAGGTACATCTGCCTTGGTGTACTCTACTAAAAGTAGTAAATCAAATAACAAAACAATAGCAGCTTTCTTTCCCTGCTTCCTTTACCATACAACAACACTTTTACCCTATTTTGTTGTTGCACTCTCTACATATTTCCTAATGTTTTGCATATATGAAGTCTGTTCCAAAAATTCCTGAACATTCTTAATTTCATGCCAATGGTGTGTTGGAGTGAAATGCAGCTGGCATCCTTGCACATGCCTGTGTTTAATGTGTAACTGCTAGAAGTTTCACTGTTGTATGCCTGTTAGCTATTGTTCAGTGCTGTACTGAGTAGAACTTTGTGTCCCACAGTTTGAGAATTTCGAGATAGCAGAAGTAGAGGCACAACATGCCTACATTTAACTTTGTGTGAAACTCAAGAAAACCTTTTCAGAGACACACCAAGTCTTGCAGGAAGCCTACGCTGATGAGTGCTTAACTATACTCAGTGTTACAAATGATTCACATGGTTTAAAAATCGCCAGACGGATGTTAAAGATGACTTTCATTTGGGACACCCTTTGATGTCTACCAACGACACTCGTGCCAGGAACGTCAACAAAATTGTGCTTGCCAATCAAAGACTGACTGTGCGAGAGACTGCAGAAGAATGTAACATTTCAGTTGGATCATATCATGAAATCCTGACAGACCATCTTTGAATGCATCGTGTTGCCGCCCAGTTCGTCCCAAGGCAAGTGTCAAGACCAGAAAGAACTTTGCCTCACAATCTGTGATGAGCTTTTAGGTCATGCAAATGAAAGCAAGATGTTCCACAACAGAATCATAACTGGTGATGGGACATGGATCTACGGTTACGATGTTGAGGCAGAGGCTCAATCTTCACAACAGGATGGGAAAGTTTCTCCAAGACCAAAAGGGCTTGTCTCGTCAGGTCAGGTCAAATGTCAAAGCCATGTTGATAGTTTTCTTTTTCTTTGAAGGATGAGTTCATCACGAATTCATGCCACAGGAACAAACTGTTGATTGATAGTACTATTGGGACGTGTTGCGATGCCTGTGAGAAGGAAATGCCTGAAGTGTGGGGAGACAATTCATGGCTCTTGCACCACGGTAATGCACCAACAACATTCATTCCTGTTAATGTGTGGCTATTGCACAAAAAACAAAATCACTGTACTGCCTCACCCTCTGATCTCCAGACCTCGCCCCTACAGACCTTTTTTATTTCCAAAGTTGAAAACCCCATTGAAAGGACGAAGATTTGTAACGACAGACGTGATGAAAGAAAATTCGCAGACGGCACTTCGCGCAATCCAGCAAGAGACGTACCAAAACTGCTCCTGAAAGTGGAAACAGCGAGGGGTGTGGTATATCAATTGTGGAAGAGAGTATTTCAAAGGAGACAATGCACAGTAAGTAAAAGGTGAGTGTAGAAAAATTTTGTGGACGAAGTTCCGGAATTGTTTGAACAGATCTCGTATTTTTACTACGCACAAAATTCCGATGGAGAATCATTCAAAGTAAGTCTTCGCTCAGTAACATGGAAGTACTGATCTTGCAGTGTTAGTTGGAGGCAGTTTTAACATAACAAGCATAAACTAGGAAATCTACGAATTTGTTGCAGTTGGTATGGACAGTCTTCTTTCTCCAGAAACTGTATTGAGAAACTAGTGCAGCAATCCACGTGCAATGAAAATATTTTAGACATTGTGGCAAAACATAGATCTGACCTTATTGACACTGTCAGAATAGAGACAGGGATTAGTGAACATTATGTCTTTGCCAATATGGTTAATAAAGTTAGTAAATTCATCCTTCCGACTAGGAGAGTTTTTATTCTGGAAAGAGCTGAAAAGCAGTAATTAGCATTCTTCTTAGACAATGAATGAACGTCATTTATTTCCAATACGATGAGCATAGAGAGATTACGGGCAAAGTATAAACTGATTGTAAATCACACTAGAAACCTAGAAAATTCTGGTCTTAAATAAAATCTCCAAGTAGGTCAAAGCTTTCTATTTGGTCACTCATAGATCAGTCTGATGCAGCAATAAAAGACAGTAAAAGGAAAGCTGAAATTTTAAATCTTGCATTTAAAAAACTGTTCATGCAGGACGCTTATACAGACATACTGTAAATATCATTTGACTATCACACTAACTCCCATATGGACGACACAGAAATAGGCATCCCTAGCTTTGAAAACAGCTGAAAGAACTGAAAACAAATAAGTTGCCTGGTCCAGATGGAATGTCAATTCAGATTTACAGCACTCGGCACTGGCCCCATACTTAGCTTGCATTTATCACGAAATTTTTGCCAAGTGGAAAGTCCCAAGCGAATTGAAAAAGTGCAGTTGACTCTTGCATATATGAAGGTAAAGTACAGACCAATATCCTTAACACTGGTTTGCTGAATAATTCTTTAATATATTCTAAATTCGAGCATAATTAATTCCTTCAGAGAGAAGACAAATCATGTGAAACTTAGCTTTCCACTTCTTACATGATGTCCCTCGAACACTGGACGAAAGTCAACAGGCGGATTTAATATTCATAGATTTCGAGAAAGTGTTTGGCACAGATCCACACTACAGACTGTTTACGAAGGTCCGAACATACGGTACAGGTTCTCAGATGTGTGTATGGCTTGAAGACTTTTTAAATAATAGAACCAAGTACGCTGTCCGGGACAGGAGTGCCCTAAGGAGGTGTAATAGGATTGATCTTGTTCACAGTATAAGTAAATAATCTGACAAGATAGGATGGTCACGAATCTGTTACTGTTTGCTGATGATGTTGTAATGTACAGGGAAACTGTTTGCTTTGATTGACTGTACGAGGAAACCAGATGACCCAAATAAAATTTCTATTTGGTGTGATGAGTGCTCGAAATGTGAGAAAAGGAAAGTTAATGAAGTAAGAAAAAAAAATTCTGTTGTGCCCAGATTCAGTACTAGTGGTGTGTTATTTGACGCAGTCACAGCTATTAAATATCTAGGTGTAGTGCTGCAAACTGACATGAAATGGAATGAGTATGTAAGATCAGTTGTAGGAGAGGAACTGTTGACTTTGATTTATCGGAAGAATACTAGGGAAGTGAAGTTCATATATAAAAGAGACTCCCTACAGAAAACTTCTACAATGCTTTCTCGAGTGATGCTTGAGAGTTTGGTATTTCCATGATATCAGATTAAAGGATGACATTAAAGCAATGCAGAGGCATGTCACCAAATTTGTTAATGGGAGGTTTGGTCAACATACAATTCTTACAGAAATGCTCCAAGAACTCAAATGGGAATCCTGGAGGTCGGATGACATTCCTTTTGTGAAACACTGTTAGGAATACACAAAAATTGTAATATCATATGTAGAAAATTATTTAACACAATTAAATGAAATTATTATACACATAAAACAAATACGTATTACAGGCCACTGAAGAGGCTTCATAAATAAAAAGAAGCAAAATGTGTATGGCGTTTAGTTGCACAGGTGGATAATGTAGAAGCAACAAGTAATGATAGAGAACACAAGAATTACTACTGAGAAAATTTAGAGAAGGAGCCTTTGTGACAGACTGTTGATATCTCGTAGACTGGTATAAATAAATGATTACAGTTTGGTATTAAAAAAGCTACATCACAGGAAGAGAAGAAAGTGATTGCATCTTGAGTTGCAGTGTATCCAACTTGGTTTAGGTGGTGCAACACAACAGTGAAGGTGTAACTATACAATGATAGTAAAAATGAAGACCCCAAAAGACAAGCTAAAAGAAAAGAATGGAGGCACATCACTTTGGGATAATTAATCAAACTTATAAAGGGGGAGAGGACATTGGAGATCTTAAAGGAAAGTAAAAACAAGAAAGCCAGGAAAAGGAAAACATGAATTTAAAGAAAGGATACCGAAAATAAAAAGAAATTACATAATAGTTATGATTAGGAGAAGTAAATCCTGACAACCTGAAAAGTAGGTCGCGCAGTTTGAAAATGGGTCAAACACAGTAACTGAAGATAAGAAAAAACAAGCAATAATATAAAGAATAAACAAACCAAAGAACTAAAAATGAACAGTATCAAGAAGTACTAACTGCACTGGTTTGGAATCAATGTTTAATTTTCAAAGGGTTATAAATCAGATCTACACCTTAAAAAATTGCCATTAAAAACAGTTAAAGAAATGAAGATTAGTGTCACAATCTCTATTTACAAATTATTTGCAGTGAAACTACACTGAAAATAACATTCACACTCTTTGTATTTGTCAAATATAATCATTACTTTTGATATAATTTTTGTACCTTGCTTTTTCACTTTGTTCAGTTCTGTGTACATTGCTAAGAGCTCCAAGGCAAAAGCGATTTCCTCCAGAAGGATCAACATATCCATCAATAGTTACATTAGGACAGGATGAAGGCACCTTGAACGTTTCTCCAACTTGTGTGTCCAGTTCAAAATAGGCAACAGAACACCAATATTCAGGTGCTGGCTGGGTTGATAACAGCCCTGTCATTGGAACATCTGAAGCTAACTGTCCAGTGCTTGGACTCCCTAAGGGCAAAATTATACACTTGAGTCATATATAAAAATCAGTAAAGTAAAATGCTGTAATTAATATTACTTCATGATGCAAACAAAAAATTACATATATTGCAGTCCTGAGAATGTGGAAAAAAAACAGTAATGGATCTTTGACACAATAATCATTAGAATACAAACACCTAACAATTTTTTGGGTTAATCTGAAGTCATAACAGACAACAGTGCTATATTAATCATCAAGTACATTATTAACCAAATCTTTTAGCTGTATTTGACTTCTACGAAAGAAACCTATGGAATTTTCTGCAAATGTACTAGTATACTCCTAAGATATGTTTAAATCAAACAATGGAAATTTGGGGCTGGAACAACAATATGAATTAAGATTGACTGCTGCTCACAGCACAGAGGAGGCGTTTAGCAGTGGACAGGCACTTTAAAAAGTAGACTGTTGATTAAGTTATTGGACTAAGTCCCTATTTCCTTACCGATTATGACATGTAAGAATCTATAAGTCAAAGTTTTTTAAGCCAATCACCTATTTTAGAAGGTACTGCGTGTTTGAAACAGGTAAGTCAATTGGGAAAACTGTTAAAATTTTAAGTAGGCTGAATGAGTAGCCACTAGTTAGTTTCAAGAGGCCAATTCCCAGTGCTGCAGGTAGAAACATTTAATGTACAAATGTGAAAACTGAAAAAAGCAAGCTGTAATTCAAATGAGTGAGTGGTCTTTTGTAAACCTCTGCTGAGCCACTGGAGAAGCTTATTTTCCTTGAGCAATGTGCATAGATTCGAGCATAGAATATGCTCTAGAATTGTGCAACAGACGTTTGTTAGGTGTTGAGTAGTGGACAAACACATTTAAAAGTAGAATGTTGGATAGCTATGCGACTATGGCTTTGCCCCCCCCCCCCCCCCACACACACACATACACAAGAATGACAGTGGCTCTGTGTGTGTGTGTGTGTGTGTGTGTGTGTGTGCGCGCGTGCGCACACACTGTACAGTCCTACAGCATATTGTATGTTCAAACATACACAAATTCCTCAAGAAAATTAAGCTTTTCCAATGGCTCTGCTGACGTTTACGTACAACCACTCACTCATTTGAAACATCACTTGATTTTTTTTTCCATTTTTCACATTTCTGCTTTAAATATCTCTACCAGCAGCACTATGAATTTTCCCTCCTGAAGCTCAGTACTGTCCAGCCATTCTGCCTCCTTGAAATTTTAACAGTCTTCACAATTTAATAACCTGTTTGAAAGAATGAGTACCTTCCAAAATAAGTGACTGGCTCAAAAATTTTGACTAATAGAACCTGATATGTCACAATGGAAAGGGAGTGTTACACACAGAGTGCCTCTAAGAAATGTAATAGGACTGCTAATGTTTTCAACATATAGGCATAATTTATTACATGAGGTTAACAGAGGTCTCTGATTGTTCATTAAGAATGGTAGTGTCTGCAGAATAGTATTGTCACTAGATGTCAGTAAGGAAAGGAAGTGCGACTTAAACCAAATTTCCACTCAGTGACTGAATGGCAGCTGCTCTTAAACGGGGATGACGACAAGATGAATATAAATAATAAGAAAAAGGAACTGTTAGTATCTTACAGAACATGTAAAATGATTTGAGTTTATAACAGTAACATGACTGCATAAGAAATGGAATAGAAAAGAATGAAAACTTGCAGTCAGTAGGAGGGAAGGGAAAGGATTGAAATTGAATGTTGTGAGTATTCTGAGATTATTTATTTATTTATTAAGGAAACTGCATACAAAATTTTAGAGCACATTATTAATAGAAAAATGATCATATGATCTAACAACAACCTTACTTATTATATAATTGGGCTTGGTAACTTAAGTTGCCAGTCAAAATGAATGTCAGAGAAAAACTAGGCATCAGTAACACGTTAATTCCAATGGCATCAAAACTGACCAATTATTGTGTTTTCATTCATTATAATCAAAAGCTGCTGATTGTGTCATCCCATTTCCATTTGTATTAGTGTTGTTCTGCTTCTCTTACCCTACGTGTCTTAAATACTCCAATTTGGCTTACATTATCTCTATTTCATTTATGCCATTTGTATGTAACAGTAACAATAATTACATTTTCTTACTGTAAACATACATTTCTTTTTTCATTCTCTCAGTTTCCCCTCAGTCTTTTCCTGCATTTACATTTGTATTTTACTACCTCAAAGTTAAGTTCTCACCACTGTGTTACTGATTACCATAACTAATTATTAAAAATATTCTGAATCTGAATCATGGATATTACTTCTGAATCATTTAGTGGCATAAATGTTTTTATGTGACTAAAAGAAACATCAGAACAATACATCATTCACTCTATCAAAAGAGACTGTTGATATTCTGTGGCATTAGTCCACATTTTTCTTCATATTTAACTGTTGTTGTTGTCATTGTTGTCTTCAGTCCAGAGACTGGTTTTTGATGCAGCTCTCCATACTACTCTATCCTCTGCAAGCCACTATCTTCGAGTAATCACTGCAACCAATATCCTTCTTAATCTGTTTAGTGTATTCATCTCTTGGTCTCCCTCTATGATTTTTACCTCCCGCACTTCTCTCCAATACTGTATTGGTGATCCTTTGATGCCTCAGAACGTGTCCTAGAAACCAATCCCTTCTTCTTACAAGTTGCGCCACAAATTCCTCTTCTCCCCAATTCTATTCAGTACCTACTCATTAGTTATGTGCTATACCCATCTAATCCTCAGCATTCTTCTGTAGCACCACATTTCAAAAGCTTCTATTCTTTTCTTGTCTAAACTATTTATCGTCCATTTTTCACTTCCATACATGGCTACACTCCATACAAATACTTTCAGAAAGGACTTCCTGACACTAAAATCTATACACGATGTTAACAAATTTCTCTTCTTCAGAAACACTTTCCTTGACATTGCCAGTCTACATTTTATATCTTCCCTACTTTGACCATCATCAGTTATTTTGCTCCCCAAATAGCAAAACTCATTTACTACTTTAAGTGTATCATTTACTAATGTAATTCCCTTAGCATCACCTGATTTAATTCAATTACATTCCATTATCCTCATTTTGCTTTTGTTGATGTTCATCTTATATCCTCCTTTTATCTATTTATTTCATGTTCAGTAGATCCTGGAAGCGAGTGAATCGCAAGGATATGGAACGTGTCAAATTGTACATAGTTCAAGCATAACTTGTACAAATACATACAATAAAGATACAATGTAAATAAAATCAATAGACAACAGCACAATCAATAAACAGAAAATTGTTTTTCACATATTAAGGATAAGTCATATATATATGATATGGCATGTGTCTGATTGTACACACCTGAAATATATCTTACATAAATGCAACAAAAAGATACAATGTAAATAAGATACCAACTAAACAACAGCACATTCATCTAACAGAAAGTTTTTGTTTCACATGTTAAGGATGAGTAATATATACAGGAATCAAGATAAGTTCACTATTCCAAGGGAAATACAGAAATACCAATAAAAATTTTCATATTCCCATTCAAAACAAAATTAATTACACTATTTAAACAACACTTGCAAGTTTAGTGATTACATACATTTTCTTTCACATATTCATCAATTGTATAAAAAGATTTCTCTATCAGGTACTCCTTGAGAGTTTGTTTGAATGCTGGCAATCTATTGTTAAGGCATCTGATGTGTGATGTGTGGTGGGAGAGCATTAAACAGCTTAATACTGGAGTAGTTGAACCATAGTGAGACTTTTCAATTCAATGTGCAGACTGTTTTTGGTCCTTGTGTTATAGCCATGAAATTGGCTGTTATCTTTGTAGATAGAATGGTTATTACAGACAAAGGTCACCAAAGAAATGATATACTGTGAGGCGGTGGTAAGGATCCCCATCTTTTGAAACAAGCATCTACAAGAGTGTCTGTGATGGACACCACTCATTATTCTGATGGCTTTTTTTTGTGTAGTGAAAATTTCCTTCACAAGAGGTTGGTTCCCCCAGAATATAATAGCATATGACATTAATGAATGAAAATAGCCGAAGTAAGAAGCCTTAATGGTATCTATGTCAGCCACTGAAGCAATAACCTGTAGCGCAAATATTGCTGAGCTAAGTGTTTTATAAAGATGAAGAAAGTGTGTCGACCAATTACATTTGCTGTCTATATAAGCACCCAGGAATTTTGTAACCTCAACTTTTTGTATTGCTTGATTTCTACATTTGATGTTAATTTCTTCCAGATTTCTTTGCGGAGTATGGGATCTCATATAAAGGGTTTTATGTGTATTGAGTGAGGGACCATTTGAAGAAAACCAATTTACTATATCATTGTAAACTTCGTTTGTGGTTTGTTCAAGATTGTTGTCTGTAAAATCATCAATTAGAATTGTAGTGTCATCTGCAAAAAGAGTAAATTTACCCTTTGTACCAGAACAAAGTGGGAGATCATTAATGAAGATGAGAAACAGCAGTGGACCCAAAACAAAGCCTTGTGGCACACCACAACTTCCTGCGCCCCACTCAGATGAGGCAGGTTCTCCGGATGTGCCATTCAGCATTACAGTCTACTTTCGGTCCTTTAGATATGAATGGAGCCACGAACCAATGGAACTAGTCAAACCATAATATCCTGATTTATTCAAAAGAATTAGATGGTTTACACAATCAAAGACTTGAGAGAGGTCAAAAACAATACCTACTGGAGACATCTTTTTTTTCATGGCTAACAGAACTTGCCTGGTGAAAGAGTATATTGCTTGTTCTGTACAAAGACCTGCACGAAAACCAAAATGACTTTTGTTTAGGATATTGTGGAAGCTGAGATGATTGACAATCAACCTGTGCATCAGTTTTTCAAGAATTTTTGAAAAGATAGTTAAAAAGGAGATTGGGCGATAATTTGTAACATTGTCTTTCTCACCTTTTTTAAAGAGTGGTATCACTACAGCTAGTTTTAGCCTGTCAGGGACAATTTCTTCTTGCAACGAAGCATTGAATATGTTGCATAAGACTGGACAACATTTCAATATTTTACAGGAAATATTGTCCACACCTACAGCTTTTTATTTTTTAATGAGGTAATAATTCTTTCAATCTCTTTTACTGAAACATAAGATAAGGATACCTGTGGGGGTCTGTTACTGATAGATTTCTGTAGAAGAGCCAATGACTCATCCACAGAACCTTTACAGCCTGTCTTCTCTGCTGCAGACAAAAAGTGCCTGTTGAAGATTTCTGCAACCATTTCAGGTTTCTTTACAATATTGGTACCTTGTTTAAGTTCTATGGGTGTCCTGTTACCTATTTTTTTGGTCAGTTTCCCACTTTATTACATTCCAAATTGTTTTTATTTTGTTGTCAGACTTACCAATTTCAGACTTAATGCACATATTTTTTGACTTATTTATTACCTTCTTCAGGATGCTGCAGTAAAGTTTGTAGTGCTGACATTTTTTTGGACCATACAAGTTCTGAGGGAATTATATGGTACCCTCTTTGTTCTGCTGGATGTTTTTACCCCTGCAGTGATCCATGACTTATTGATAGTGCTTGCATGACTGTTTCTAATTATTTTTGTTAGGAAAAGTGGTTTCAAAAATAGACATGAATTCATTTAGAAATGGGTCGGGTTGTTTTGGGGAAGGAGACCAGACAGCGAGGTCATCGGTCTCATTGGATTAGGGAAGGACGAGGATGGAAATGTAATAAAGTGGGAAACTGGTAAAAAAATGGGGAACAGGACACCCATAGAACTTAAACAAGGTACCAATATTGTAAAGAAACCTGAAATGGTTGCAGAAATCTTCAACAGGCACTTTTTGTCTGCAGCAGAGAAGACAGGCTGTAAAGGTTCTGTGGATGAGTCATTGGCTCTTCTACAGAAATCTATCAGTAACAGACCCCCACATGTATCCTTATCTTATGTTACAGTAAAATAGATTGAAAGAATTATTACCTCACTAAAAAATAAAAAGTCTGTAGGTGTGGACAATATTTCCTGTAAAATATTGAAATGTTGCTATAAATATATAAGTCCAGTCTTATGCAATATGTTCAATGCTTCGTTGCAAGAAGGAATCGTCCCTGACAGGCTAAAACTAGCTGTAGTGATATCACTCTTTAAAAAAGGTGAGAAAGACAATGTTACAAATTATCGCCCGATCTCCCTTTTAACTATCTTTTCAAAAATTCTTGAAAAACTGATGCACAGGTTGATTGTCAATCATCTCAGCTTCCACAATATCCTAAACAAAAGTCATTTTGGTTTTCGTGCAGATCTTTGTACAGAACAAGCAATATTCTCTTTCACCAATCAAGTTCTGGAAGCCATGAACAAAAAGATGTCTCCAGTAGGTATTTTTTGTGACCTCTCTAAAGTCTTTTATTGTGTAAACCATCTAATTCTTTTGAAAAAAGCAGAATATTATGGTTTGGGTGGTACCACTGGTTCGTGGCTCCAGTCATACCTAAAGGACCGAAAGCAGACTGTAATGCTGAATGGCACATCCACGGAATCTGCCACATCTGAGTGGGGCACAATAAGTTGTGGTGTGCCACAAGGCTCTGTTTTCGGTCTACTGCTGTTTCTCATCTTCATTAATGATCTCCTACTTTGTCCTGATACAAAGAGTAAATTTACTATTTTTGCAGATGACACTGCAATTCTAATTGATGATTTTACAGACACTGTCCATTCTGTTCAACTGCTCTTCCAGATCCTTTGCTGTCTCTGATAATATTACAATATTATTGACAAACCGCAAAGTTTTTATTTCTTCCCCGTGGATTTTAATTCCTACTCTGAATTTTTCTTTTGTTTCCTTTATTCCTTGCTGAATGTACAGATTGAATAACATCGAGGATAGGCTACAACCCTGTCTCACTCCCTTCCCAACCACTGCTTCCCTTTCATGCCCCTTGACTCTTACAACTGCCATATGGTTTCTGTACAAATTGTAAATAGCCTTTCGCTCCCTGTACAGGGCTATTACAAATGATTGAAGCGATTTCATAAATTCACTGTAGCTCCATTCATTGACATATGGTCACAACACACTACAGATACGTAGAAAAACTCATAAAGTTTTGTTCGGCTGAAGCCGCACTTCAGATTTCTGCTGCCAGAGCGCTCGAGAGCGCAGTGAGACAAAATGGCGACAGGAGCCGAGAAAGCGTATGTCGTGCTTGAAATGCACTCACATCAGTCAGTCATAACAGTGCAACGACACTTCAGGACGAAGTTCAACAAAGATCCACCAACTGCTAACTCCATTTGGCGATGGTATGTGCAGTTTAAAGCTTCTGGATGCCTCTGTAAGGGGAAATCAACGGGTCGGCCTGCAGTGAGCGAAGAAACGGTTGAACGCGTGTGGGCAAGTTTCACGTGTAGCCCGCGGAAGTCAACGAATAAAGCAAGCAGGGAGCTAAACATACCACAGCCGACGGTTTGGAAAATCTTACGGAAAAGGCTAAAGCAGAAGCCTTACCGTTTACAATTGCTACAAGCCCTGACACCCGATGACAAAGTCAAACGCTTTGAAATTTCGGCGCGGTTGCAACAGCTCATAGAAGAGGATGCGTTCAGTGCGAAACTTGTTTTCAGTGATGAAGCAACATTTTTTCTTAATGGTGAAGTGAACAGACACAGTGTGCGAATCTGGGCGGTAGAGAATCCCCATGAATTCGTGCAGCAAATTCGCAATTCACCAAAAGTTAACGTGTTTTGTGCAATCTCATGGTTTAAAGTTTACGGCCCCTTTTTCTTCTGCAAAAAAAACGTTACAGGACACGCGTATATGGACATGCTGAAAAATTGGCTCATGCCACAACTGGAGACCGACAGCGCCGACTTCATCTTTCAACAGGATGGTGCTCCACCGCACTTCCATCATGATGTTCGGCATTTCTTAAACAGGAGATTGGAAAACCGATGGATCGGTCGTGGTGGAGATCATGATCAGCAATTCATGTCATGGCCTCCACACTCTCCCGACTTAACCCCATGTGATTTCTTTCTGTGGGGTTATGTGAAAGATTCAGTGTTTAAACCTCCTCTACCAAGAAACGTGCCAGAACTGCGAGCTCGCATCAACGATGCTTTCGAACTCATTGATGGGGACATGCTGCGTCAAGTGTGGGAGGAACTTGATTATGCAGATGTGATGTTATAAGATGAAACTATTTTTATTTCAATGGTACTAGCTTCCCTGAGGAAAGAACGCCATAGTAACATACTTTTATTTGAAACTTCAGAAAAAATGTTTACCAATAAAGCAACAACAAGCACATGATAGGAACAACAAACGTCACTTAAATCAAGTTGTAAATACAAAAAGGTATACTATAAAAAATTTGAAAGCTAATATGTATATTTAAAAAATAAAATGAAAAAAAAAAAAAACCAAAAAAATCTTGTTAAAATATTTTCCACAGCCGTTGAATAGTAGCAGTTCTAACAAATGTAACGAGATAACAAGCAACGTGTTCTTGAATCAGAGAAGTGAGACAATGAAAAACTTACAGAAGCTGGGATGGTGAGTCCTGGGATCAGGTGGCTGCATACTCTGTGTGTAAGTTAGAGTATTATTTCCTGTCCAAGTGCCTTGAGCAGCAGTAAATGGCTGTTGTGTAGGTGAAGTACCTCTCAGTGCTGCTGCATTAAAGCCATTTTGCTGTACACTTGGTGAAATTGAAGCTGCTGGACTTTGCTGACTAGCTCCTATAACAATTAAATGATAAGCTACATACTCTTTTTTTTAAATCAGCAAATGAAGTTGGAACTGTAACAGGAGAAGATGAAGCAAATTAATACCCACAATGTAAAACCTTATGGAACCAGCAAGAACACATTCATTAGAAAACATAATTTGAAGTCTTAGAAATGTTTACCTTTTAAAAATCAACTTCTTGCCTTCATGCCTAACATATGTAAGGGGGAGGGGGACTCTTTCTCTTTGAACATAATCACATTCTGAATGTTATGTCCATGTCCTTTTTAAGAGACACACAGAAAATGGCACTAGAAACCAATATGTAGCTTAAAGGTAGCAAACAGACTTTGACATGGACAGTCATCAATAATAAAAAGAACGATGAGTGGTTACAGCTCAATCACCTTTTTTATTATAAATTTATTATACTATTTAAGAAGAGGTGGTTAATTTACCAAAATATTTTAGTGCACAGTAAATTTACTCTGATTTGCACACCTGTACGTTTCTGAGAACAATTTGTAATGGCAATTTTAAACAACATATGCAGAGAAAATATTATGTCTCTTGCAGCAACATTGGCACAAATTATTCTGCGCTGTTATCTTCTTCCAGTACTGCCATGGTTTCAAATATGTATGGCATATCAGACATCTTGCAGTACTTTATTAGTCATAAAACACCAATGCTCAAGTTCTTGCAGTGTCAAGTAGTCTGTGACTAAAAAATTTTCTACTTTTAAATAAGTAATGAACAAAGCTTATATGGTCATCTTTTACAACAACATCTAGTACTAAAGCAATACCACATCTTGAATGCTAGTGTCCTTTTTCGCTCTTTAAGCTTCACAATACTCGATCTGAAGAGATGCAGCATATCAGTTTGCTGTTAAGAGTTATGTCTCTTTTGCAAGAAATTCTATGTCTGTTATATGTACATCATTAAGTAACCATATTCTGACCCAATCTGGATAATCATTTTTCAGAGCACTGTTACTCACTGGGACACTAAAAATCACTGTCTTGCTAAGATGTAAAGAGTGACAGAGGAAGAGAAAACCCAAGGAGAAGTTTGTTTGAAATTCTGAAACACTACACAAAAATGTGATAGTATCGACCATAGAAAATGGAGAAAAATTGTGCTTAACTCAGACTAAAAGAAACAAATGATTCCACAGTATAAACTGACTGGAAAATTATACCTGAAATGAAACAAACAATATTTTACTACAAGATGTGTTTTTAAAAAATTGAACACTATCCCACAGGTCTGAAAAAAGGACCATACATTGCAGAATATGTCCCATAAAGTCATGTGATCAAGACAGTTATTTTTCACAATGTAGTAAACACCGTGCACTGAACATTCGGAAATGAAATAAACTGACACAGAACAGAAGTACTGATTGTAGAGACAAGGGAGCAACAGCTGTAAAAAGAGATAAAGAACTAGTTACAAGTATGGAATGAAGTGTAATGTCTTAGACCAGATGAAAATAGTACATGAAAGATCTGTTAGATATGCTTCTTGACTTTAGGGTCTTGTCCATTTTATTTCCAATCCATTGGCTTCTTCCTATTATTATTTTTAAATCTTGTAACACACATCCTGTGGTTCTTTATATGTAGCTAATCATATTTATCTGCTTGTCTTCTTGGCAAGAAAAACATTTTTTTAAATTTTATTTTGTTCATAACTTCTACAAAAACCATGAAGCCATTTCATTTTTAGCATCGTCAAAATTCTTTGGTATTAAGCAATAACCATACCTGATTTTACAAGGAGAGGCAACAAGATCACCAATACCCGATTTTTCTTACACCATGCTTCCTTCAAAATGTCAAATTCCACTGGGAACTATGTGACCCCACGACCGTATTATTGCAAACATATTTTGGATAAATGACAGCATTGGTCATAAATATTGAAATCCATTATTGGTCACTGTGTGACTATCCGCAGTGCAAATTATTCCAACCTTGTACACCATTATTATAATGGCATATCATTTTCTATGAGGTGTAACATGCACTGTGATGATTATTTTCAACAGATATCTTCACTTTTAATGCATACAATAATTTTTAAATTTACTGTACAATGGATTGGCAACTGCTAAAGTTAACCGGTAAGGTTACAAGATATGCTCTCTTGAAAATTTAAAAATTATTGTATGCAGTGAATGTGAAGATATCTATTGGAAGAAATCATCACAGTACGTGTTACTTCACAGAAAATATTGTGCTATTAGGATATGGGCCTATAAGGTGCAAATAATTTGCACTGAAGATGTAACAGCAAAAACAATCAATTATTGATAAAATTATTTAATTTGGCATTTACATATGTCTGCCTGTGTCTCTATGTGTGCGGATGGATGTGTGTGTGTGTGCGCGCAAGTGTATACCTGTCCTTTCTTCCCTCTAAGGTAAGTCTTTCCGCTCCCGGGATTGGAATGACTCCTTACCCTCTCCCTTAAAATGCACATCCTTTCGTCTTTCCCTCTCCTTCCCTCTTTCCTGATGAAGCAACCTTGGATTGCGAAAGCTTGAAATTTGTGTGTGTGTTTTTTATTGTGTCTATCTACCAGTGCTTTCCCGTTTGGTAAGTCACAGCATCATTGTTTTTTATATATATTTTTCCCACATGGAATTTTTCCCTCTATTATATTCAAATTATTTAATTGGATAGATTAAGAAATCTACTCACCAAGTGGTGGCAGGACCTGCATATAAACGACTGTTGTGATTGGCAAGCTTTCGGAGCAAGTGGCTCCACCTTCACCTTCAGGCAGATGGGTTGAAGGGGAAGGAAGAAGGGGGAAGTAAAAGACTGGAGAGGCCTAGGAAAAGGGGTAGATTTTGGGAAAGGCATTCAGAACTGCAGGTCAGGTGAGACTTACCATATGGGATGAGAAGGAAAGACTGATTGTTGGGGACTGCATCAAAAACAATTTAAATAATTTCTTGCTAACCTAGTTTATTATAACAAGTTTATTCTGGCAATGACAAAAATTGCATTTCCCATTGACAAATCTCAGAAAAAAAGTATACAATTTACCTTGTCAACAGAGTCGAGTAGACATTTCAAACCTCCATGTCTGGCTATGTTTCACCCAGGGAAGCAGTAGCTCATCATGGCTACTGGTGCTTCAGAGCAAGGGATTCGAACATACTAGTGCACAGGAACCCAGACTGCTGTGAGCAGCGAATAGCCTTTCACTTCAGAATCTCTCAATTTGACACAAAAGAAGTATTTCCAAGTTGAGAAAGAAGCACTGGACATTATCTTCACCCTTCAAAAATTTCAAGTCATCTTATACGACATCATATTTCATCTCATCAAGGACGTCAAGTCACTGATATCTCTGTTTGGTCCAGCAACACGGCTACTGGATAGAACTGCACACTGACTCCAGCACTGGACCCTTTCTTAAGCTGATGTAATTACGAGTCATTTCAGGAATGCAGGATAGCATGCTAGCGTCAACTCTCTCTCCTGCTCGCCTATGTGACTTAATCCAACTTTTGACCACTAAGATATACCATGTTTTCAGTAGGATGCGGCTGAGCAAGCAGTTTATCATTTCCCTATGCCCAGCTGCTCACATAGCTGACGCCGTCAGCGTCGACCTGATTATACAACAGTTGTGCCAGTTCACCATGCGAGGGATAGCTAGACTGATCCTCTTGAAAGAAGTACCGCCCAATACACAACATTTCTTTGCACTCTGCCACTAGCTCATTCTGACGGATTGCATGGTTTTGCTAACTAAAGACCAGAACTTGCTGTGGGTGGTGATTCCCAAAGGCCTTTGGTCCAACGTGTTACAGCTTCTCCTCATGCTCACTGGGGTGTATAATGCACAAAATTGCTCGCATGGAGATACGTTTACTGGCCAGGCACTTAATTCAACAATGCAAACAAAGTGTGACACACCAAGCAGTGCCTTGACAGTCTTTATCACCTTGGCCCATATCCAAGGAGCCCTAGGAATGAATCCATCTGGATTTTGCAGGCTCTTTTTAGATGACAACTAGCTCACTGTCGCAGACGATCAAGATTCCCATACATCATAAAAAGCCGCTTGACTAAAACGGAAGCTGCAATAAAGGCACCCACAAAAATCTTTGCAACTGAAGGCCTCCCACGCACAATTACAATGAACAGCAGCACAAATTCTGGGCTGACATATTTGATGATTTTTGTCATCAGAACAGTGTCTACCACACTAAATATTTGCCGCTTCACCCTCAGTTGATGAGTGAAGGGGACTGACTAGTCTGCATATTTAAAAGTCAATTGAAAAAAAAAAAAATACATCAAACAGTTTCAAGCAGAAGATGGTTTGACATTTTTCTCTCTTCTTAAAGGGCAACATGGTTAGGAGACAAGTGTCTGGCGGAGTTGTTACAAGGCTGCCACCCACATATCCTGCTGCACCTCCTCATTCCAGTACCTGGAGCACAACCCCCACCACACTTGTTGGTACCCAGTGGAATGGCACTGGACACTGACATAGGTGAAAGGATGGTTGTCCATCATTAGAATCAAATCTGCCTCCGCAGGTTGGCTAATAGACACCTCCACTGGACACAGCCCCTACTTCACCCTATTCTGATTGTCCAATTGTTTCAGTGGAACCCCAGCCAGTGATCTTCTTTCCTGGCTCTGAACTTGTTTCCCAGCCTCCGCTACAACCCTGCACCCAGCTCCCAGCTGAAGACTCATCACAATCCTGTAACACAACTACCAGCCAGAGTGCCTCTTCCTGAAGCCTGATTTGTCATTTGACACCTGTCTGATGAAGCCACTAGATCCTACTGTCGAGCCTGAAATGGACATAGCACCCGTGCAGACTCCACTGGCTTATGCCCATCCACCACACAGTCCTTGATGGGTCCATCCACTGTTCGGGCTGCTTCCAGCATTACACACCTGCACTGACAAACAGGAAGCTTTTCACCCTACTGAGCCAGTCCACTTGACACAGATATCATATACCTGGCAGGTGTCCTCTGACATTCTGTGCAGTGTGTGGGTGCATGTCGCTGAATGGTACCCTTCTTCTGCAAGGGGGAAAGACAGCGATAACCCACTGGTTTACTACATCTTTTGGCCTGCATTATCCAGCCACAGATGACACTGCCTCATCCAGCCACTGCTGGACCACTGCTGCACTCCACCTCTGTGTCTGCAGGACATATACACCAAGCCACACCACGTTAACCTCCAGCTGACGCGGATCTCAGAATGGTGCACCATACTGAGTCGCATCCATCAATCCAGAGGTACATTAATGAGCCAACTGCCAGGAGAAGCACCACAGATGATGGCACAAGTGCACAGCCAAGATTCAATCATTGTTGTCCTCCTAGCAACATCGCTAATTCTTCGGATTACTGCTCCTATTAAAAGCCTACACAGCAGCTCAGAAAGACATTTCATCGCTCATAATGTTAGTTGTCATTCTAGTACTGCGCTTTGATACTTGGATTTGCTATTAACTCGGTTATGCTGTTGGTCTGCCCATTGTTATCTGTGTATTACACTTGTGAACATTTTGCACTGTACTTGTGCAGTTCCAAACATAACTGTTTAACATTGTGTCATGTTTTACTGTGTTGAGAGCTACAACAGTCATCACTTTGCAGAATGGCAGGCAACTTACATACATTACTGGGTTAGTGTTCCATCAAAGTACTGGAAGTTGCGCACCATGTCCAGCCATCGATCTCCAATTCTTTGGCAGCATGTTGGAGAATTTCTAATAGACACTAAGCAAAGTGTGTTAGTTTTACTGATTTTAAGTCCCATGTTCATGAATTCTTTATGCCAAAAATCTAGTATGGTTTGTATTTCCACTTCTCTCATCCCAAACCTTTATATCATTGGCAAAAACTAAGGAATTACACACTGAGCCATTTCTTTCGACTGCTTTTAAAACTTCATCTAGTATGATGATAAAGAGGAGTGATTTCTTTGTTGAGCTGAACACTTTGTTTCAAACTTTCCTGACTTCCCATTCCGGACCCACATGCAGCTCTGTTTCAAAATGTAATTCCCTCACTTGTGTGGTGACGTAATAATTACTTTGCACACCAGTTATTTGCATACATTCCTGCAAGGTACATCATCATAGTCTTTTTCTATGTGCAGAAAAACAGTTAAGAATGTTTTATTTTCCTTCTAACACTTGTGACAAAATTGAGACCAGTAGTTTATCTCTGAGGTCTAAAATCATGTTGCTCTTTCTCAAGTATAGATTATTTTATTCTGAAGGAGAGACTAATAGATTTTTAGTCCACAGAATAACAGAGCTACATCATGATACACAAATTTCTGTCACCCTTTTTAATAATGGAACGATTATTGCTTGCTTTCAATCATTAAGTATTACACTTTCTTTCCAAACTCTGTTTAGTGCTCTTTACAGCCACTGGTATCCAATCTTTCCGATTACTTTGATTATTTCTACATCAGACCAGCTGTATTTCATTTTAGATACCTTGTCTTACATTTTCCAATGAGGTCAAGATAACCATCATTACATGACTAGAAGTACAGAGCAAAGTAACAGCAAATTAGCTAAACATTATTACAAAAAATTAACATCATAAATTCCTTACACAATCTGCACACATATACTTTCTGTTCATTTTTTCTCTGACACCACTTTTCATTCTCACCCTTATTCACACACTTTAACACAAAAACCTGGTAGAATACCATTGTCTGAGATTTTATCAGACATGAACAGAAGTTTAGAATCGTGTGTTTCCATTTTGGAAGTGTATGTCAAGACATCTAAGTTATTTATACTCAACATTGTTGGTAAAATACCTCCGGCCTTTCAGTATCAGTTCAAGGAAGCACATGTAGAAGTTAGTCCTCGTGTTTTGTGCATATTTGTACACATTTTTTGCACTCATCTTGCACACAGTTTCTGAAAATTTATTGTAATGTTGTCCCAGAACACCAGCGGAACTTATAAAACAAGTCAGCTTAGTATAAAGCCGCGATTTTCATTACTTCGTTATTAAAACCCTAAATGATAAGCGTGACACTGCTCTCGCCATTCACACAACTGTACTGTTACTCCTAATTCCATGACATTGTCTTGTTTTACATCCGCTCACTGATTAAGATTTATAAATCCACACAGTTTTTGGTGAATTTCATATGAATTATGCTCTCTTATGTTGAAAAATCCAGTTAATGGCCAGAACGCACAAGTGGCAGGACAGCTTATTTTCACAGCTGCCTTAACTTTATGCCACATAAGAAAACAACAAAAACTATATGCAACTACTTGTGCTTTTCCATATAAATTATTTCTCAAGTGCAGTCTGATCCCTACAGACAGTCACACTTTTCCACCAACTGACCATTACAGGGTGTACATAAAGTCGGGGAACACTTTCAATTATTTATTGCACAAGAAGCAAACAGTGTACAGATATCATACATGTCATTTTGAAGAGAAACCTTGAAAGTTTTTTTTCATGTATATTGCCACAGAATAGTTTGGTAATTTGCCGATAGTCAGCGCCAGTCACAAACGTGGCGAGTTTAGGTGCGATGTGGATGTGTATTGTTGATCGCTCAATTTTTAGCGACAAAGCCACTTTTTACACTAATGGGAAAGTGAACAGGCATAATTGTCGAAGCTGGGGTACAAAGCATCCACATGAATGCATTGAATTTGAGTGCAATTCCACAAAGGTAATTGTTTTTTGTGCCTTGTCACGTCGAAAACAGTACGGGCTTTTCTTCTTTGCCGAGAGCACTGTCACTGGATATTCCTACTTGGACATGTTGCAGCAATGGCTGATGCCTCAAATGCAATCGGACTCTCTGTTCATCTTTAAGCAAGATGGGGCTCCACACCATTTTCTTCGTGAAGTTCGTGGGTACCTGAACATGGAGCTGCTGCATCGTTGGATTGGCCGTGCTACAGAAGGGGGACAGCTGTTCATGAAATGGCCTCCCCGATCACCAGATCTCATTCCGTGTGACTTTTATCTGTGGGGACACATTAAAGATCTGTTGTATGTACCACCTCTACCACGTGATGTAGCAGAGCTTTGGTAGAGGATATGGGAAGCGACTGTCACAGTCGACGATGCCATGCTGGGATGGGTATGGCAAGAATTCGATTACTGTATTGACATTTGCCGTGTCACTCATGGTTCGCATATTGAAAGTTTGTAAAAAAATTTCAAAGTTTCTCTTCAAAATGCAATATGTATAACATCTGTACAATGTTTAGTTCTTGTGGAATAAATAACTGAAAGTGTTCCCAACTTTATGTACACACTGTACTTTTGGGACACATGCTCAACACGTATTTGGACATATACCAACTTCTAGTATTTTTTTAATATCTAGCCACGATGCTTAATTTAGTAGTATTATATCATACCTAATGTGGAAGCAAGAGTGTCAGCTGCAGAAGAGAGGCTGTCAGTGCTAGCAAAGAAGGTCTGTGAAGCCACAATTGCAGATGAAGCAGCTACGGGAGCAGCAGTGGCAACAACTGGTGGCTGAGGTTGTGGTGTTGGTATTGGTTGTTGTTGCTGTTGTGGTGGCTGTTGTTGTTGCTGCTGCTGTTGCTGCTGCTGTGGCTGCTGTGGTTGCTGCTGTGGAGATGACACCATGGGGACAGAGCCTGGAATGTTTGCTGTCTGTGGCTGTGTTAGTTGCTGCTGTTGCTGCACAACTTGCTGTTGCTGCTGTGGAACTACAGTGGGAGTGCCTGGAACAGCAGCCAGTGGACTGGTAGCAGCCTGGACAGGTGCAGCCATACCGTGAACCAGTGTATGGCTGCCAACTGCTGGGGAGGCTGCTGCTGTCGCTGCCACAGAAAAGTTTACTATCCAAACTCGAGAATCAGTTGTTCCTCAAATAATAAACTAATATGTTACAAGATCACTACATAGATGATATCAACTACAAGATAGCATGTTACCAAATTTTATAATAGAACTTTCACAGTAATTACACATAAATAAATAAAAGTAATTGGAAATGTTGAAATTACTCTTTTTGGCAGGTAGAGTAAATGAAATTTTAATATGTACACTGAAAACTTCATTTAAATTAGATCAACAGATTGCAAGAATAATGTATCGGCTAACTTATTAATAGCTCTAACATTTCAAATTTTGAGTAAGAAAGTTTCTTTTCCTTTACGGCCATCACATATACAATAGGGTGAATGAGAGTCCTGCTCCCTCCCTCTCCCCAACTAGCCGGTGTATGAGAAGAAAAGAAAATAAAGTCACAGTTACTATGTACTCTTGGCTCAAATAGTGGAGGTTGATATACAGACCATATAACATGAATTAATATGCCAAAGTTAGTCAAAATACACAGAAAAGACAGCATTTTTCAGAGCAAGTTATTATGCATGTTCCAGTAAAAGAATAAGTTTAACCACAAGACATTTGGCAGACATCATCAACACTTACATTCATACATAATCCACAAGCAATGGAATAGCATGCCACAGAGGGTACCTTGTACCACTACTAGTCACTTCTTTCCCTGTTCCATTTGCAAATAGAGTGAGGTAAAAACGGACTGCCTATATGCCTTCATATAGGCCCTAATTTCTCTTATCCTCATTGTACACACACAAGATGTACACTGATGGCAGAAGAACTGTTTTTAGTCAGCTTCAAATACCAGTTCTCTAATTTTCCTAAATATCATTCCTTGAAAGGAACATTGCCTTCCCTCCAGGGATTCCCCATTTGTGTTTCTGAGGTGTCTCCTCGACACTCGAGTGTTTATCGAACCTATCATTAACAAATCTAGTGGCTCCAGTGTGGTAGCCATGAACTTTTACCGCTGCGCTACGCTGACTTGCTTGGAACACAAGTAATGTTACAGATATACAAATCCCGCAATGAGCTTCAAAATCAATTTTCTCAAAAACCAAGGCCCATCGCTAAAAAAACGGATACCCAGGTACTCAGGGTAAGTGCCTCTATAACATATTTGAAGCACATCAAAATCTGTGATTTACAGTATGGAGTGTCCCCTTGTACTCTCCTACAGTCACTCAACTATGGTACCTTCCTGTGCACCACAGCATCACCAGTAAACAACCACAGATTGCTGCTCATCCTGTCATTCAGATAATTTACATGTGTGCAAAAATAGCTTAGCACCCACTACTTCCCTTGTGTAGACTGTGTGGTCTGAAAAGATTTTTGTTTTTCTTTAATCAAATTACTATGTTGTTTACAAACTGCAACATCTAAACTTTCCACACTAATTAAGGCCAAAGAAGCACAGTATTTTCCAAATGTACTTCTGAGCAAAAAGCAATTCTGGTAGCTGGAGTCAGAGGTCTTAGTTAATCCTGCCTTTTGAGTTCTTGTGGTTATATTTCCAAAGAATGTTTCATCCCTGAACAAATATTTCTTTAGAAGTCAAATACAAATTTTCATAGATTTAGATTTAAGAATATTTTAATACAAAGAAATGTTTCTACAAAATTTTTCATCCCTTATTTCACCCCCTTAGCGGTTGAATTCCCAAAAAATGCCAAAACACTGCCCGTGAAAGGCAAAGGTCCTGAGTTAGTGTCTTGGTCCGGCACACAGTTTTAATCTGCCAGGAAGTTTCACATCAGCGCACACACTGCTGCAGAGTGAAAATCTCATTCTGGAACAGTGAAACACTTTTTTTTTTTAATTTCTAACCAAGAAGTGAAATACAGATTTTCAGATTTAGTTCCAAAATTCTTTCACAATGAAATATTTCCATAAAAACTTTATCCCATATTTTACCACCTAAGGGATTGAATTTCCAAAAATAATGGAACATATATGTTCTTTATTTCTAACTGACAAGCCAAACACACATTTGTTTGGATTTAGCTAATGCTGTCATACTGAAATGTTTTCATAAAAAATTTCATCCCGTATTTCATCCTCTTAGGCGTTGAGTTTCTAAGAACACTGAAGAATGTATTTTTTTTTTTTTTTTTTTTTATTTCCAACTGAAAAGTACAATACCAATTTTCACAGATGCATCTCTGAAAATCCTTTAATAATGTTCAACCTTTTAAAAAACTTTCACTGACTATTTCACCCCCATATAACCTAAATTTCCAAAAATTCTTCAACATATAGTTCTTTATTTCTGACAGAGAAACCAAATAGCAATTTTTGTAGTTATAGCTGCAAAATTACCTACGCAATTTCAAAAAACTTTTCATCCCCTTATGGATGGAATTAAAGGGGAAAAAACCTTCTTAAACAATGCCTACAGTATAAGATCAACATTCTCTCCAAATTTTATGTTCCTGTCTTCAGTAGTTTGGGCTGAGCAATACTGAGTCAGTCAGTCAGTCAGGCAGGACATTTCCATTTATATTCAGGGTGTTTGGGGAGGAAAGGTCAACATTTTATACAGTGATAGTACAAGTAATTCTGAACAAAAAATGTTATATGAACATAGGTCCGCAAATGCTTCGTTAGGGAGGTATGGGTATTGAAAGGAACTTTAATTCTGCAAAATTGATATGCACAAGGTGAATGTATATGCAATACAACTGGACCGTAATGTGATTTTCTTGAAAACAATGTTACAGAGAAGTAGAGTTCTGTTACACATTTTTACATAATGTTTATTTACTTTGCATTTAGTACATAATGCGTTACAACATGCATGTTACATGAATTCAGTTGAAAAAGGCGTACCATGTCTTTTACAGACGGCTTTAACACTTATCATACAGATGTTGTACAGTTCACAGAACAGGTTCGAATATCCCACCATGAACATCAATGCACTTTTGTGCTCTAGTGATATCATGTTATGTTGCTTGTTCAATTGCCTGTGGTTGGTTCCTAATCAATTTAGCAGCGTCCAATGGTGCAACGAAGCAGTTTATCTTGTGTATTTACCTTCACTTTGCACACCTCTGATTTCATCCAACCCATAAACAGAAATCTAAAAGTGTAAGGTCGCATGATCTGGGAGGCCAGTTAATAGCAATGCCACGGCCAATGCAGCGATCAGGGTAGGTGCTCACATGGAAGGTAACATGGAGGGGCACCGTCATGTTGAAAGTACATTCCAGTTCACTTGGCTAAAAGAACATCTTCCAATAGTTTCAAAAAGTAATTTTCCAAAAAATGTGGGTACCTCTCTCCCGTCAATCACTAATTGATAATAAATGGACCTATCAAAAGGTTCCCGATCATGTGGCACCAAACATTTATGGCAAAATGAACTTGGAAACTGCTATCCACTGAAGCGTGTGTATTTTCCTGTGACCATCCATGATTATTGTGTGTGTTGTTTATACCATGTCACGAAAACTGCGCTCCATCAGTGAATACTATGCGTGGAAGCAAATGACTATTCTCAATTACCCAGTGACAGAATTGAAATCGTTGGGCATTGTCGCCAACGTGGAGATTTTGACACGATGTATGTGACATGGATACAGGTTTTCCACACGTAATGTTTCCCATACACGTGTCTGTGGGACATTCATACACAGGGACATTCTTTGTATGCTCGTACCGGGACTTCGCTCAACACTTGCGATAATTTCTTGCTGTTCTTGCAAAGTTTGTTGACGTGCATGCTTGGACAAAAAATGTCAACTTAGAAGAGAGCCCGTTGCACACAAAGTGATAAACACTTTGGTAAACATCCTGTGGTCAGGTAGTCACTGAGTCGGAAAGTGCCTGTAGTATTCTTCTCTCACAGTGGTGGCACTACCGTCGCAGAAGTCATAAACATAGATCATATCTGTGTATTCCTCATTACTGTAGACATGTGGCATTGTTAGCAGCAGTTGTACGAACACAATGAACACCACACACTGCACAGCTAACCGATCCATCACCGGTACACAAAAAAGTATTCGGCTTACACGGCACAACTGCGCAAACAACAGGTGATTGTACTATGTACATCACATGACCATAAAACGTGGTATATTGCATAGCGTAAACATTGCATGTGCCTGTGCATTGTTTGCAAGAAAATCACATTACGGTCCAGTTGTATTGTGTATATGCTCATGTTGTGCACATCAGTTTTGCAGAATTAAAGTTCCTTTCAATATACCCATACCTCCCTAACGAAGCATTTGCAGACCTATGTTCATACAACATTTTTTGTTCTGAATTACTTATACTATCACTGTTTAAAATATTGACCTTTCCTTCCCAAGCACCCTGTGTAGAGATAAGATTGACCCTAATGCATTTCCCTGGGGTACTTCTGATGATACCCTCGTTCCTGATGGACAACTGCAATAGAGGATGACTTGTTGGGTTCTATTACTGAAGAAGTCTTCAAGCCACTCACATATTTGGGAACCTATTCCACATGATTGTAACTTCATAAACAGTCTGCAGTGGAGCACTGTGTCAAACGCTTTCTGGAAATCTCAGAATACACAATATGCCTGCTGCCCTTCATAAGTGGTTCACAAGATATAATGTGAGAAGAAGGCAAGCCAAGTTTCACCCAAGTGATGCTTTCTACATCCATATAGACAGAAGCTCTTCCATATCAAGGAAATTTATCATATTCAAAACGAAAATACGTTCAAGAATTCTGCAGCAAACTGATAAGTGTACTGGTCTGTAATTTTGCATGTCTGTTCTTTTACCCAACCACTGGGGACTTTGTGCTGGGTGAGACATTTGTGATAAATGCAAGCTAAGTTAAGTGGCAAATGCAGTACAGTACTCTCTGTACAACCGAACTGGGATCCCATCCAGGTCTGGTGACTGATTTTCAACACTACCAGTTGCTTATCTATCCACGGATGACTATTACTATACCTTGCATTTGACAGTCTGTACAACAGTCAGACAATGGTACATTTATACAATCCTCATGCGTGAATAATTTCTTAAAAGTGAGATTTAAAACTTTGGCTTTCTTTTTGCTGTCTTCTACTGCCAGATCAGACTGGACAATGAGAGACCTGCTTAGTGATTTCGCATAGAATCATAATTTTCTCAGGTTCTCAGCAACATCACTGGCTATGGTATGACTGTAGTAGTTGTATGCTTTGCGCATTGATCTCGTTACAGACACACCAATTTGTACATTTGCATATTCTTTATTGAACCAAGAGTTCAACAGTTTCTGTTTCTGCAGCAATTTCCAAATTCTGTTAGTAAGTCATGGTTAGTGTTTTTCATCCTTAATAAACTTACTTGACACATACTTCTCCCTCTCTCCATGGTGTGATTTACCATCTGTTTAAACTTTGCCCCTAAGCATCATACTGGAACTAAATGGTGTCAATTCATTTTCTAATTGGGATGCTAACAACTGCTTACCTGCTTTTTCTAGCAAAGATACTCTTGTAGCCTTCTTGATGATGCTAACAATTGCATACCTCCTCTTTCTAGCAAAAATACTCTCATAGCCTTCTTGATGATTCGAACAACTGTTTACCTGCTCTTTCTAACAACAATAATCTCCTAGGCTTCTTAATGGATTTATTAATTTTAGTAGCATCGCTGCAATGACAACATGTCCACTAATCCCTGTCTCTAAACTGACACCGTCAATAAGGTCAATTGCACTGTCATACTAGTTGGTCATGACAGTTTTAAGGAAAATATGTTCAAAAGTACTTCACAAGACTGCCTGTCCGCACCATCTGCAATGAATCCAGAAATGTTCCAGTCTATACTCGGTAGGTTAAATGTGACTTTAAATAATATTGCATAATTTTAATATTTCCACATTACTGATCACAAGTTTTCTTTGAACGATTCTATAACTGTCATGGTGGAAACGGGTAGCTGGTAAAAATATCCAATACTTAACTTGAGTTCACCTAGGTCTGTTACAGTGTCCAGATAACTTCACGGTCAAGACTCAGTTTTGACCATGATAGGCACAATATTTTTGTCAACTGCAATGAACCATCCCCTTCTACGGCATCTAACTTGTCTTTTTGATGTACATTTCGTGCCTTGCAAATTATTTCAGAGCCTTCTGCTTCAGGTTTCAGCCAGCTTTCAGTTTCGAGAATACCTTGGGCATGACAACTTTCCCAAAGGGCAGTAAATTCAGTAATTTTGTTATGAATACTTCAACAATTTACCTTTAAACTTCTGATAGTCTAAGTGTCTTTACTTTGTCTGATTCCACTCTCTGTGTACTGACTGGTGTGCATTCATCAGAGGACTCCAAACTAATGCCTAGCTTAAAAAGCTCTCATGTGCACTCTACAAGTACTCTGCTAAATGAGGAGCTGCTTCCTTTGTGTAGTGCACCCCGACCTATCAAGGGGTTTCCTCCAATTCTCCACACCATAACACAGGTAAGAAATCTGCAGCCAAGACCATCACAGAACCATGGAGCCTTTGGTTGAGACCCTCCACTTGGCTCCATACCAAAGGACCCGATCAATACTGGGTACGACATCACAAATGCATTTAGAAAAACAGCTTGGAATCAGAATGTACAACATACATAGACACAGACTATACGCAACTGCTTAAATACAGGGTGTCCAGGTTGAACATGTAATAATATAAAAAGTAATAACTTGATACGTAATTGAGATAACTCAAAATGTTTTCTGTGTTTGTTTGTGACAGTTGGTACTACTTGTGCATGCGTGTAATAGCTTTGTTCACGTAAATGCTTATCAGAGCCATGTGGACTCCACAGCAGAAGGTGTTTTGTGTGCTTTCTCTAATGGAGCTGAAGTATATTACACTGATACAATGTTGCTTTCAATGTGAGTGTGGACTGCACATCATGCCATTTTATGGACACTGTGAGGGATTTCTTGAATCACGAATGTCCCGATCACTGTATTGGGACTGACAGTCCATCGTTTGCTCGGCTTGCTAGAAGCCCAGACATTACGTCACTTAAATTTTTTTTTTTTTTCTGTGGGGGGTTTATGAAGAACCAGGCACCACCTCATGATCCACCAGAACTGCATCACCGCATTCATACAGCCATCGCAAATTTTACACCTGCAATGCTGCAAACAATCGGAGAGAAGTGGAATACAGATTAGATGTCTGTCATGCCACTAATAGTGTGTACATAAAGTTGCATTATGTGTGTAAAAAAACTTTTCAGATACCATACTTGTGGAAACATACCATCAATAAATACCTCAATTATTTCTCAAGTTATTAAATTTTATATAATAATATGTTTAGCTTGCACATCCTGTATAATCTTATGGAAAATAAAAACACTAAAAATACACTTTTGAATTCCTGTGAGGAACTGGTTGGAAGTGTGTATGATTTCTGCCATTGCCTTAATGATTCAATATATTCGTTCATATTAACACAATTTAATTTTATAACTATATTATCATAACATATTCAATAAATTTACTGAGTAAGCTGTACGCCCAAAATTAACCGCTGATGAGTAGCAGTGACATGCAAATATGACACCATGACAGCTGCTAACAAATTTTGGCAAACACCATCTCGAAATATGTCAAGTTAGTACAACCAGACTCACTATAATATCACAGAAGATCACAAACAGGCTTGTGGGTGCAAGCGTGTGCGTAACTGCCCACTCCCCACTCTCCCAACCCAAACAAACACACACACACACCTGAGGGAGGACTCAAACCTCCGGCAGGAGGGGCTGCAGAGAGACAGAGCGAGAGAGAGAGAGAGAGAGAGAGAGAGAGAGAGAGAGAAGTGATGGGGTAGTAAATAAATAAATTGATTAGTAGCTCTGTTTTTGGCCTGGAGAAGTAACAACTCAAACTGACTCTGAATAAGTGGTTTACCAACATGTCACTAAGAAAATGAAGAGAACTTCTTTTGAGACATTGTGTCAATACTATAATGTGTAGAGCTGAACAAAATTTTAGCTTACTAATTATAATTTAGTTTAATCACAAACAGTAACTGAGTGTAATTAAGTTTATTCTTCCAAGCGTAAAATGAAAGTATAAGAGTGGTTTCACTATACCTCACAAATTTGAAATACAGGGCATTCTAGTGGATTATCAATGACATATGTGTCAACTATATCAGTTACAGTATAATGCACAGCATCTATGACATCAAGCACAACAAACAGTCATTCAATGTGTCATCACCCTTACAATGAGAAAGTCGTGTGGGGACCCATGTTGAACGAGGACAAGAGTCTGGTGAAGGCTCCAACTCTGATGTTCGTCCATGTGTCCCATAGAGGGGTACATCAGTTGGTGGACACGGAGGGTTTGGGTACTTGCTACAAACTTGAAAACAAAAGACAAGAAAGAAACAAAAATAAAAAATCAAAACAAAAGTAAGCATAAATAATATTGCAAAAAATGATATGAGTATTCTCTTTTATGAAATTACAGCTTTATGAAAATCAAATTCAGGTAAACAGAAATACTACAGTGATAATCAATTGAAATAACTGTAAAAAGTGTGAACAAAACTATTTTCAAACATCTCTACAAAGCAGCAAACAGAATACAATTATCTTTAACTTCATATTGTGCAAACAAATAATTATAAACTTTGTAAGCAAGTAAAACATGCAAAACTACCATTTAAATTATGAGACAGAACAGTTTGCCAGTATTTATCTCCAAGAGGCAAAATGTACAGTACCACTGTTACATGCATATAAAAGCAAAAGTGACACATTACCTAGCTTTCAGCACTAATAGTTTCTTTCTCAGGGAAGAGACAATAAAATGATGTGGGAGGTTAGAATGGAAGAGCAAGTCGCTTGGAAACTGGAATAAGAAAGATCAGCATATGGTATGAATGAGGGTAAACAAAGATGGAGGGGGATGGGTCAGAGAGAGAAAGTGCTAGTTCACCTCCTGAAAATGCAATGAGGTGATAAAATTCATGGGATAGATATATGCACACATACACATGGTGGTAGTATTTTGTACATAGGCTATAAAAGGGCAATGCACTGGTAGAGCTGTGATCTGTACTCAGTTGATTCATGTGAAAAGGTTTCCACTGTGATTATGGTTGTACTTTAAATGTGGAATGGCAATTGGAGCTAGACTCATGATTTCACAAATCGTTAGAGAATTCAATATTCCAAGTCCACAGTGCTAAGAGTGTGTCAAGAATACAATATTTCCAATGTTACCTCTCACCATGCACAATGCAGCAGCCAACTGCCTTCGCTTAATGACCAAGAGCAAGCAGCGTTTATGTAGAGTTGTCAATGCTAACAGACAACTAACATAGCATGAAATAACTGCAGAAATCTATGTGGGATATGATGAACATATAAGTTAGGACAGTGCATTTTGGCATTAATGGGCTACGACAGTAGAAAATTGATGCAAGTGCCTTTGGTAACAGCACAATGCTGCCTGCAGTGCCTCTCATGGGCTTGTGACCATATTGGTTGACCCTAGAGAACTGGCCTGGTCACATGAGTCCCAATTCCAGAAGGTAAGAGCTGATGGAGGGTTTGAGTGTGGCACAAACCCCATGAAGCCACTGATCCCAGTTGTCAATAAGGCACTGTACAGGCTGGTGGTGTTTCCACAATGGTGTGGGTTGTGTTTATATGGAATGAACTGGGACCTCTGGTCCAACTGAAGTGATCATTGACTGGGAAAGATTATGTCCGGCTACTTGTAGACCACTTGCAGCCATTCAAGGACCTCATGTTCCCTGACAACAACGGAATTTTTATGGATGGCAATGCGACGTTGTCACCAGAACACAATTGTTCGTTGCTGATTTGAGGAACATTCTGTACACTTTGAGCAAATGGTTTGGCCACCAAGACTGCATGACATGGGACTTAATTGTGAGGTCAGGTTGTGCACAAAATCCTGCAATGGCAACACTTTTGCAATTACGAATGGATATAGAGGTGGCATCGCTCAATATTTCTGCAGGGGACTTCCAATGACTTGTTGAGTCCATTCCACATTGAGTCACTGCAGAGATAAGTTCCTTTTACATGAATGACTTTCTTGCGTCGGTCAACTACTTGTAGTGAGTTAGTCTGCTGCCCTGCCTGTAACATATTATTCCTATACTGAGTCTCACTTGTCCACACTGACAGTTGTTCATATGTCAGCGTTAAAATTGTGTTTGTCGTGACAGATGCCTGCTCTGCAGTTTGGAATCCGAACAGAGAAAGCAACATTATGAGAGGCAATTATTCTTACGAAAAGTTGAAGTATTGTAACAGGAACAAAGAATTAGCAACGAAAATAGTGTTTTCTAATGATCAAAGCAACACATGCTGAATGTTCTGGACAAATATGGTAAATTTTCGACATGGTTGACAGCTTAAATAATTGGTGAAATGTCACCCTCCCCTCACTTATATTACAAAACAGCTTAATTTATTTTAGAAGGCAGTGAATAATGCCTTTTTATTTTATGCTCTGTGCCTGGTTTTCTTTCTAAGAACCAAATAACATAGAAAATTATTTTTCTTGTTCAACAGAGTTGACTGTTCCAGTGTTGAAACAATTTTCATTTAAAATTTTGATCTGTTTACATTCTTATTTATGCATAGTGTACGTATTTGCTTTGTTCAGGTTCAATGAAACCTAAATACCTTTTTACTTTCAGGTATTTGGTCTCTTTTGTGAGAGAACACTGTAGGAAAAATATCTTTGCAGCATGCCACACAACAAAGCAAAACCTAAACTAAACATTAGGAGCACACAAAAGCACAAAATCCATTATACTGTGAGTGTGCATGATGAGAATTGGTTAGCTTCTGACATCAGCAGACAATGCTACAATCCCTGTTCACGTGCATGCGCAGTTTTCAGTATTCATGTGATTATAGATTATGACAAAGTCAATTTATCATTGACATCACTGATTTACCAGCGATGGGGTTAGCAGGTGCGGGTTGCGCACCCAACACATACAATCAATTTTGGCCAAAAAGTCATCATGTAAAATACGATACATAAGGTAGAGGTGTAGCATGATGGTACAGCTGAAGAACAATTTTCAAGTAAACGGTCCTAATCTATTCATATAATACAATAAAATAGAATAAGAACTGTAGCAAAAGCAAATATGCGAAGATTGAAACCAGCACAAGACTGTGTATTCAAATATCTGCAACCAGTATCTATTTCAATATGTGATAAAAAATAAAAATAAAATAAACAGTAACTGACAAGACCAGATATACAGTATGAATGTAGGCCTACAGTTGTAAGAGATGTAGCCACAGAGCAAAATCTGACACATACATAGAAGTGCTGTCACAGTGTAGTCCCTACACACTCAACCACACAGCACTCCACACCTCTCCCCCCCCCCCCCCCCCCTCATACACTGCTATCCCTTCCCCTTCCCTGCCCCTCTAGACTGCTGCTTCCATTCCACGTGACAGTCGCATTCTTGTACAAACTGCTGAAAATGGTGATCATGTGTGCATGAGACGTGCTCGCTTGTGTGAATGAATGGTGAGTGCTTCTCTTTCTTTTACTGCTGATGGCTGTGGCCAAAAGTTAATGTGTAAGTGTTACTTAATTGAGACTGTTTGCAACTTAATGTGTCATTTCATGGTAAGTAGCGATTTAGCTTTTCCTCACATAATTTGTACTGTATTGTCAGCTGTAAATAACCTTTGTCCTTCAACAAATTTTAGTTGCATTATCTCTGGCAACACAACCACTACCCCCTGAATTTCAGTATATGTCTATGTTTATAAATATTGTGTGTAATATATTCTAAAAATTACAGCAGCACTATCTTGTTTCGAAAAATCTATTCCTATTAGTTGCAGTGTAGATACCAATGTGATTAGTTCAATAATTCCACTCCTTTTCAGTTTGTTGACCTAATAGTTAAAAAAAAGTGTTTGTAATAAAGATTATAATTGCAATGCAAATAAAGCTCATCTGAAATTAACTGCTGTGGCATAATATAGTGTTTAGTGCAAATTATAATTGTCATATAGTATTCTATTTAGATTCTCTCTTCCACAGCAGTTAATACTGCAGTAAATCACCACTATTTTCAAGTGTGTTATTACATACAACCTCAACAAAAGAAGAAAAAAAAAGACATATTTGAATTTGTAAAGATAGCTCCAGGTAAGCAGTAAATTTTATCCCATGTTTTTTTCTCATTATAGCCCAAATCACTTTCTTGGGCACTGTAGCTTCAGTTCTTAAAAGTAACTTCTTATCCTCATAACGTAAATCATCATGAAATTACAATAGAATCATTGAGTTAATTTCATATTATTTGTTTAGTGTTTAGAAAAAACATGCCAAGTCTTGATGTGGCCTGACTGTGATTGTTGTTCTTGGGAATGAGATGAGTCAGTTGCAGTTTGTAAGCAGCTGGGGATTCCCATGTCAAGCAATTGGAAGCTGCTGTGAATGGGTGTGCTACCAAGACACGCTTATAATAAATATAAAAAACACTTCAAATACTATCTTTTCCTGTGGATACTGCCTCCTACGCATGTAACACAGGACATACCACAGGAAAATTTCATTTCAACAATAACATAATGAAGAGTGTGAAATCAGCACTGTTTAGTGAAGTAACGCAAAATCTGTGAATTTTAGTGAGATAACAAGTTACTGGTAGTTATTAAAGAAATAATGTGGAAAATAGCAGTTTCCACTACTCGAAGGTAACAAACATTGTACATCTCTGGATGTCCGTGACATCTGATAGCTATTTAACATTGAAATCAGGTACTAACTTTTCCATCATCACTGACTGTGGTAAATAGTCTAATTTAAAATAACAGTTCACTCCCCATGTTAAGAAGTGAGACTGAGGGCACTTTGCTTCCAGTCGCTGCCAACATGAGTGATTAAAGAGTTTTGTGCACAATAGATGGCGGTATATATGGTTGGACTCTGTGCTTCATAAGCACTAATGTTTATTTTTGTAACAAAACTACCATTAGTGAATGTAATTTAAATTTCTATCAGACAAAAAATTTCAGCATTCGTCATATAAGTCAAAGCACAACAAACTCTCTATCTGTTAGAAAGTAAACTTATCTTGTAATGTGTACAGTAGAGTCCCGTTAATCCGAACTAATTGGGATCAGACCGATTTGTTTGGATTAGCTGGAATTATGGTTACGAGTTTCTAGAATGAAGTATACCAAGCAGAGAAGTAGATACACCATGGTAACAAATGGGAACAAGTGTGGGAACAATGGCTCTCTCTCACTCCCTGCCATTGTTGTTGTGAATTGTGGAGACCTTTGTAGTGTCTGAGGTCAGTGCACTGCCAGTCGGCTCACAAAGTGCTTGGTTACGTTAGTTATCAATCATTGGCATGCGTAACAGTTTATCGTATTCATTCAGGTGTAGTGGTGTATGTATTTTCATCATGAGTAAATGGAAACATACAACGTTAACTCTCAAAGAAAAGCTGAATGCTTTGAATCGGATAGACAATGGTGAGAATGCATCTTAACTGGCAACGGAACTGGGTGTTGGCAAAGCAACCATTTGTGATTGGAGGAAGAACCTAGTGAAGCTGTGCAATGTCTTCGGGGAAAAACACTTGAAATTTGGCAGACTTTGAAACAGTCCCAGTACGATACAGTGGATGAAGCTCTTTTCCTTTGGTTTACTCAGGAAAGAGAAAGGGGAACTCCTTTGAGTGGAGCACTGGTTCAGGAGAAGGCTGTTTACCTAAACAAGTTATTGAATGGTGATCAGTCTTTTAGTGCGAGTACGGGTTGGCTGGGCAGATTCAAAGAACATCGTGGAATCCATCAGCTAACAATTACTGGAGAGGAACTTTCTTCTGACTGTAATGCAGTGAAGGAATTCTTAGGTGAGTTTATAAAAATGATAAGAGAGGGAAAGTATTCTCCCCAACAAATTTATAAAGCTGACAAGACTGGCCTTAATTTTAGGGCATTGCCAATAAAAAGCCTGGTATCAAAAGCAGAAGACCATGCTCCTGGTTTTAAAATGTGCAACGATTGTGTGACTTTATTAGTGTGCAGTAATGCTGCTGGTATTCACAAGCTGCCTTTAATGCTGATCGGCAAACTGCTAGGCCCAGAGCTTTTAAAAACTGCAACATGAAGTCCCTGCCCGTATATTATTGCAACCAGAAAAAAGCATGGATGGATGGATGGATGGATGGTAAGCTGTTCAAAGAATGGCTTCATGGCCAGGAAAATCATTTGTCTCCCCATACAATCCTTTTGATTGATAATGTGTCATCTCACCCCCAGCACTGAGTAATTATGTGACAGAGAAATTGTGACGAAGTTTTTGCCACCAAGTGTTACACCACTTCTACAGCTGATGGACCAGAGCGTACTGCAAATATTAAAACTGATTTACAGAAAACAACTTTTAAGAATGCTGATCCAAGATGATAGCATTCCTTTAGTGGACAAAATAAGAAAGACCAATGTGAAGCATGTTGTTTATTGGGCTACTGAGGCAGGGCAGAATATTTCAGAAAAGACTGAGAAAATCATGGAGAAAAGTGTGGACTCTCTTGAATTTCAGAAAAACCTAGTTGAAAATGAAGAGAAAAATCTACTACAAATGATACAGACAATCCCTGGATGTGAAGAAGCTAGTGAAGGTGATGTAGACGAGTGGATGGCAGCAGATGGGGCGTGTGTGGAGAACCTTACTGACACTGATTTAGTTGCTGCTGTGACTCAAGACCAGGAAGAAGTGGACAGCTGTGAAGGAAGTGATAATGAGCCTGAAAGTGACAAAGGAGAGCTGTGCCACACAGTGATGCAGCAGAAGCCCTTGACCTTGTGCTACATTATTTGGAGCAACAGCCCACTGCTAAACCTGCTGATTTGATGTTTATGAGATGATGGCGCAGCTATGCCTCATGTAACAGACTCTTCATTATGCCAAAAAACAATGACAGTTTTTTCATCTAAAAAGTAGGGACAAAACGTCCGCTGTATTTTAGTAAGTTTGACAACTTTTCTTTCATTGATATGCATTGTTTAAACCTAATGTTTTCTTGCCAATTTTTCTAATACATGTTTACTGTACTGTGTAAATTAAAATATGTACAGCAGTTTACTGCACAGTTTTCCATACTTAGACTAACATTTTTCATGTTCGGATTAACCAAACATTCGGATTACCGGGGTTTGAATTAGTGGGGCTCTGCTGTACTATGTTATGAAAAGTGATTTAATATCAACATAATTGTTCAATTCAGACACCAATACATACAACTTTTTGTTGTTCATCTCACCATACATTTTTTGGTCATGTAGCTGTTTCACCCCAATGTTCAAAGTTTGCAGCAGTGCAGCACTATCAATGTTTTCTCTAAAATTATCATGAAATCTCAAGTTAGAACACATTCTGTCTCTATTCATTGCATCCTAAACTCGGTGAAGTACAAATGTGCTGAAGTAATTTGTAACTGTGAAAATGCTGAAGCCTACAGTGACTGCTGATGACAAGGTGTGGGAATTTGAAACTGAAGGGTTTTACACTCCTGATAAGTCAGTAGTTTCTTTTTTCTTTTTTTTTTTTAAAGCAAAGACACCATTTTGAAACACAAGCAAAAGGAAACGTGTACATGCAACAAAATGAACAGTCCAGTTTGCAAATAAAGTGGTAGTCTTCAATTAGTAGCAGCTTTGAAATTGCAAAAAAGAAGAAAAGTAACTGTAGTTATCGGGCCCATTTCACTCCACAAACTGGAAAACAAAGATTTTCAGCAACAGAAGAATGATTTCATTGAAGGTAGGCTGCATTTTGTTAACAGGTAAAATACAGTCTGACAATCTCCCTAATAAAAGTTAAAACTTAACATTTAATAAATTGTGCTCTAGTAGAGTACCAAATTAATTTAAAAAGCCAGGTACGTAACAGAATAAAAGATCCTTATTAGGTGCTGGTAACACAAAATGTGTAAAAGCTATGATACAACAACAATGAAAAAAATGATGTAATGGAGCAGCTAGCAGGTAAATATGTTATTATATTAGCCAATGAGCCCACCAACAGAATTGGTTCGTTTCTCTGCTGTGCAGTTGATAACTGCTGAAATGTCATATGAGAAGAAAGTTTTTGTTGCACTTATAAAACTTCTGGAAGCAGCAAACTCAATGCACTGTGCTTGTATAATTTTAGGGATCTTCTCAAATACGATATACAGTACAATAACGTGAAAGCTGCAATGAATGACACTGCCTGACACATGAACAAATTTGTTGACTGTTAGAAAACAATAATAGGTGATCACATTTAAACCACGTTAAATGCTGGGTATATTTAATGAATGTGATTGCAAACATTTTTTTCACAGGAATTTAATAAGCCATTTTAACATTCTGGAACCCATGGTTCTCCACAACCACTGGCAGAATATTTTGAAGACATGATTGAATTCTTCCACAGTGATGATATGTGAGAGCTGTCTAGTGCAGGTACAGAGTGTGGCAATTCCCTGTTGGGTGATGCAGTGAACTGGATTCTTGTGAAGACTACATTTGTTAAAGAATATGTCAGTGAATTCATTACTATGACTGCCTTGTTAAAGGATTCAAAATGTTCCACTTTGCACAAAGTTAAAACGGCTTGAAGAATGTTTGAGTACTGTGGGCAAAGGAATTTTTGGTGATTAAACCAATATGAATAAAGAGAGAGAGAGAGAGAGAGAGAGAGAGAGAGAGAGAGAGAGAGAGAAAGGGGGAAGTATTTCAGACAGAAGTTAAGAAGGGATTGAAGCATACTACATTGCATATTCAGATGAGGTTGTCAACTCTCTTGGCCACAGATCCAAACAAACCAGTCTTCAAAGCCTTAGATTCATGTTTTAACCCAAAGACAATAGGCTTGAAACCCATTAATGTAGACCTTGCAAGGATCTTGCAGACTGTACCTGGAATGACTGGTCTCAATAGTGCAGATACTCTAAAAGTGTGTAAATTTCTTCAGATGTTCGCTGAAAAGCATGTGTCCATACCATGCCAATTACATGTTGACATGACAAATGTCTCAAAGTTGGTAATCAGTAGTTTTCGATGCTGGGTATTTGGATTCAGTGTTCCAGTGTACAAAATGTGAGGCTATTTTCTAACTTGGTTCAAATGGCTCTGAGCACTATGGGACTCAACTGCTGAGGTCATTAGTCCCCTAGAACTTAGAACTAGTTAAACCTAACTAACCTAAGGACATCACACACATCCATGCCCAAGGCAGGATTCGAACCTGCGACCGTAGCGGTCTCGCGGTTCCAGACTGCAGCGCCTAGAACCGCACGGCCACTTCGGCCAGCTATTTTCTAACTGCAGTGAAGTGTTGACAGGTGGGTGGCACAGTCTCTCAGAAGCCTAGAAATTATGACAATGCTGCCATCTGAAAAACTGTCCACAGTATTTGGCTGAAAAACATACTGCTTTGGAATAGCTTTTTTTCTTTAATTATGAAGTGTAATATAAATGTTTTCCCTTTCTCTTCAAGTTAGCATAATGTAAATAAACATGATGTGTATGGTGTAATAAATACATTGTAAATGATAGGTATAGTTTCATTTTCAACACAGAATTGGAAAGTGGTTAAACAGATTGAAAGTAAGTAATTGAAAAGAGAAACAAGTTGACAGTAAATAACGCTGAAATTAAAAAAAGAAACCCTGAAATGGAGGAGGCAGGGACCAGGGAGAATTCAGAGAACTACACACATTGTTCTACCAACAAATTTGAGGTGCTGATCCCACTGAAATTGAGCCAGTGAGGCACCTTCACCTGTTGGGAAGTCTAGTGTCCTACGTCAATGGAAAGTAGATGCAGTTGGTAGGAGTTTGTTAATTGTTGGCAGTTAGAATTTAAAGTGAATAATGGTACCCATTAGAGAAATTGCATCAAATGATAAGCAGAATCACCTTGTGCAGTGGTGCATATACCTGAAGAGGCTATTATGGTGACAGTTGAGAGAATATGGTGCAATCAGCTGCAGATTGTCATACAAATTGGAAACACTGATACCTGCCAACTGGGCTTCCAAGGTAATATTTGAATCATTCTAGCAACTGGCAGTGAATGTGAAGAACACCAGTCATGTTCACAGGATGATAATGAAGCTCATAATCTGCAGAACTTTCCCCAGAACAGATTTTGTTTCCTGATTTTAACTGATGTGGAAGGCCTGAACCACAGACTTTGAAGGTTTTGGGACAGCCTAGGCTGTGATTTCCTAGACAAGCACTCTATATCTGAAAACTGGAGGATGCCCTTTAATGGATCAGGAGTGCACCACACATCAGTAGCTATTACCCAGAAAACTAACTGTGTGTGGGGTGTGCAGGGCCACAAATGTATATTAGTTTAGGTAGCTCTCCAAATAATGATAGCTGTAGGAGATCCAATGTATTAAATCCAAAGAAGTGCAGCTTAGAGAAGAGAAATTAAAATACTAGTGATCAACTGCCAAAGCATTTGAAACAAAGTTCCAAAATGTGTAGCACTCCTAAAAAGCAGTGATCGTCATATAATCCTACATACAGAATGTTGGCTAAAATTTGACATTAACTGCAGTTTTTAAGTTTAAACTATGTCTATAGTGAAAGGATAGGCTAATGGGAAATGGAGGTACGACTTTCATCAAAGTATATGCAATACTCAAATCTACCAGAACAGACAGTGTAGCTGCAGGCGAGACTGTTGGAGCAAGACTCAGTATCCAGTGTGGGGATAAACTTGTAACTGGGTCCTTCTATCGAACACCAGACTCACACCCAGATGTAACTGAGAACTTTTCAGTGAACATTAGCTCACTAATTCATATCTTTTCCACCCATACTACCATCATTGGAGGAGATTTTAATCGTTCAGCTATCATCTGGGAAAATTAGTTTTATAAATTGTGGATGTGAACAGACATCTTGTGAAGCAACACTAAACACATTCTCCGAAAAGTACTCTGGACAAATAGTTCAGAAGCTCCCTCATGATGGAAATATATTACACACAGTGGAAACAAGAAACCTGGACTCTTTGAGGATCTCTATATTGAGACTTGTGTCAGTGACTGTGAGGCAGTTGCAGCAGCAAAGTTTACTAAAGTACAAAGGACAATCAAAACAAGTAGAGAGATTTCTATGTTCATTAAAATAAGTAAACACACAGTTATGTAATCCCTCAAGCAGGAACCCTTAAAAGAGTTAGCTCTGGGCATCATTATATACAGGAACTATGGCTCAAATGTACAAGAGTGACTGACATATCTACCAGAACATTTGTGACTGGTGGGACCCTCCAACACAAGCTGTTCACCTTGAGTGCCCACATGTGGGCAGGAAGGCACCTGCAGGCACAGGTGGGCATGGTGAGCAAACAACTGACATGTGGGCAGTCAAACAGCCAAGCTTTAGTATAGATGTTCGTACAGCCCTAAGGGGGTGTGTGAGGGCAGGAGAGTGGGCAACTGGCTCAAGCACAACAGGCAAAATACATGCAACAGCACTGCTCCACAAGTATCCAGTCATCTTAATAAAATTTCAAAGTAGTGCAAAGATTGGCAATTTGGTTTAACCGTTCAGAAACATAAAATTCTGCAGTCACAAGATGCAGCAACAAACTCAATGAGTCACAACTGAAATCAAGCAATGCATACAAATATCTCAGGGCAACAATTTGTGGGACTAATAACTGGAATGATCAAATAGTCTCAGACTTTTGGAAAATATATAAAGGAGATTGCTTACAAAACTCTCAGGCAGCCAGTCCTAAAATATTGCCCAAGTGCGAAGGACACATACCGAACAGGGCTACAACAGGAAATGAACATATATGATGAAGGCCAGCAGAAAAGGTGACAGCTTTGTATGACCCACAGAAGGGCACCATGGAAAAGTTGAAAAACCTGAATTCACAGAGGCTTGAAGATAAAACTATGAAGTTTAACAATGGAAAATCCAGGGTGGAATGTAACAATATTGTGAAAAGAAAGTTACCACTCACCATATAGAAGAGATGCTGAGTCACAGATAGTCACAACAAAAAGACTGTCACAAATTAGCTTTCGGCCAGTAAGGTCTCCATCAGAATTAGACGGCAAACACACATACATACACACTCACGCAAACGCAACTAACACACACATGACTGCAGTCATAAGCAACTGAGGTAACACTGCAAGCAACGGCACCGGTGCATGATGGGAGTGGCAACTGGGTGGGAGTAAGGAAGTAAGGAGGAGGCTGGGGTGGGGAGGGGGAGGGATAGTAGGGTAGGTGTGGCAGACAGATGTGTTGTTGGGGAGCACAAACGGATGAGGTGGAAAGAGGGTAGGGCAGCTATGTGTAGTTGGGAGGTTAGATGAAGGGAGGGATGAGGTGGAGAGAGGGTGGGGGATAGTGGGAAAGGAGAGAAGTAAAATGACAGCATGTGATGGAGGAATGAGGGCTGTGTAGTGCTGGAATAGGAACAGCGGAGGGGCTGGATGGGAGAGGACAATGACTAAAGAAGGCTGAGGTCAGGAGGATTATGGGAACGTAGGATATATTGCAGGGAAAGTTCCCAAGTGTGCAATTCAGAAAAGCTGGTGTTGGTGGAAAGGATCCATATGGCACAGGCTGTGAAGCAGTCATTGAAATAAAGGATGTCATGTCTGCCAGTGTACTCAGTAGCAGGGTGTACACTTTTTTCTTGGCCACAGTTTGTCGGTGGCCATTCATGCGGACAGACAGCTAGTTGGTTGTCATGTCCAAATAGAATGCAGCACAGTGGTTGCAGCCTAGCTTGTAGATTACATGACTGGTTTCAGAGGTAGCACTGGCTTTGATAGGATAGGTTATGTTTGTGACTGGACTGGAGTAGATGGTGGTGGGAGGATGTATAGGACAGGTCTTACATCTAGGTCTATTACAGGAGTATGAGCCCTGAGGTAAATGGCTGGGAGCAGGGGTTGTGTAGGCATGAAAAGTATATTGTGTAGGTTCGGTGGACAGTGGAATACCACTGTGGGAGGGGAGGGAAGGATAGTGGGCAGGACATTTCTCATTTCAGGGCACGTCGAGAGGTAGTCGAAACCCTGGCGGAGAATATGATTCAGTTCCTCCAATCCTGGGTAGTACCAAGTTATGAGGGGAATGCTCCTCTGTGGTCAGACGGTGGGACTTTGTGAGGTGGTGGGAGCCTGGAAAGATAAGGCACAGGAGATTTGTTTTTGTACAAGGTTGGGAGGATAATTATCACGTATTTATGCTAAATCACTGCTGGAAATTATGTTGCACTGTTGCATGTGGGTCTGCTTCAGACTAATGTGCTCATTATGTGAATTATTTCTACCATCTCGAGTAAACTGTGCCTCATCAGTAAATAAAATGTATTTGCGTAACCGCCAATTAGTATTTAACCAATTGCACAACTCCAAGTGAAGCACAGGATCTCCTGGATATAAATGATGCACTTTTGTTAATGGTAAGGATATAGATTATTGTACCTCAGTGTACGCCACACCTTAGATTATGAAATGCTAATCACTGAGAGATACGTCATGTACTGGCACCTAGGCTATGTTGAACAGCATCCATAATATCCTCATCACCGTCTTCACGTATTGAGCACTTGCACCGATTAAGAACGCTAGGTGGAGAACCTGTCTCCCATAACATTTGAAATACTCCACTAATGGCTGGTGCATTTGGAGTTGGATAACATACGTGATATTTGTTAACTGCAGCCATAACATTACCATCACATTTACCAGAAATAAACACCACATCGGTGTATTCCTCTGTCGTAAATTTGAAAGGCTTCTCTATTTCATAAATAATCTACAAAGGAGTGGAGCCTACTGCAGAGTCTACCAATACTTTCTGTGGTCTTAGTATCTTTTGTCCTCTCCACAAGGAATGTGTTCTTTCTGTGCTGTACGAAAGTACCTACTTATGCTATGGAGCAGTGAAAGTTATGGCTGAGAGGGCCAGGTCACTTCTTCTACCCCTCATCTTTACTGTGTTACCAAGTGCCAATGAGAAGCCTTTGACCAATTCCAGCTTGTTCCACGACTCTACACTTGGCCATGCATGGCGTTCAGGTGGCATTGTAAGCAGCAATGGCTAACAAACAAACACCTACCATTAACAGGATTCTTGTGGCAATACTGTACATCATTCATGCTGCTACAGGTATGGCATGTTGCTATCTGCTATCCAGCATTCGTTTGTGTGTGCACAACATGGAAGTGTATGTTTGCAAAGAGAACACTGATTTTCACTGAGCAGTATTTTTTTGTTTGAAAATTATGATGAGCGAGTTTCAAGACGCAGAGAGCAAAACAAAGACTGTTATATACCAGGTATACAAATTCCTTTGTGATCTTAAAGACAATGCCAGAAGAGATGAAATTGTATTTCCACTGCAACAACAAGGGCATGTGGTGTTTCACTACGAACTGCACACAGCATATTTTCTGAAGCATGGGCAACGGAAACCTATGGTCAAAAAATGAAATTTCGATCTCCGAGAAAAGATATTAGTGGAAGAATAACTGTCACTGGATTGTAGTTTTATCCACAAGATGTTCATTGCACTGTATTAGAATTTTATGACTGGCAAGTATCTTACAAGGCAAAGGGTCACAGATGTGTTAAATGACAAGATTGCTTCAATGGGGGACACCATTCAAGTGGAAGAATTTTGATATCGCTAGAATTTAGGTACAGAAAATGCAATGATGGAAGACACATTCTGATGGAAGAGATCTGATACTGCAACAGCCAGGACTACTTTTCTGAAAAAACATGCACAACATCTGAAAAGAAAATCATCATTGCCCTATTATTTATCTCAATGAGACCTAGCTAAGTCAAAGTCATGCCAGGAAGGAGATCTGGCAGGATTTGAAAGTCAATGATGGGTTGAAAGTATCGACTGGCAGAGGAAACAAGACTTATTGTCTGTCATCCAGCATCATTTGAATACGGCTTTATCATAAGAGCAAAGCTAATATTTACATCCTGCAAATCCATTGATTATAATGAAGAAATGAGCAGTTTTGTATTTAAACATTAATCCTAATTCAAGTACAAAGAAGGAAGAAATTACACAGTCGCTAAAAGAGTGGAGTATTTCTATTTCAGCCACAATACAAAAGCAGATATGTTGAGGAAGTCAGGCACCACAAGCACCTTTATAATCAATAGGAATTTGACAGCTTAGCAGCAAAAATGGGCCATGAAGTTGTGAGACTGTTGCCCTACCACTGCTAATACAACCCCATAGAAAATTTGTGGGCTCTAGTGAAGGGAAAGGTTACATCCAGAAATTGGACATTCAAAATGAAAGATGTGCAGCATGTCCTTGAGGAAGCGACTGATGATGTCACAGCTGTGAACACTGTTCCCTCTCTCTGCTCCCTTTCCTGTCATCTTACCTCTGACCCCGTCACCTCTCCCCACAAAAAAATAAAAAAAAGTCAACAAGAGGCAGAACAACCACCTGGTGCACACTGCCTGTGGTGACATTTGTCAATGTTACTTTTGGGGAGGAGGCAACACGTGTTTTCTGCCTGGTATCTAGGTTACACCTAATTCGCAAAATGAAGGAATGCTTAAATGTTTACATAATCGTAACAGAAATTTAACATATGAACAGTAATACTGTAGCTGGCTTAATATAACTTCTACAACATACGAGAATACCTTAATATGAGGGGACGGCTGTTGCACAACAGTATTTTCTACGCACTTTCTTGACATACAGCTTCACAGCCATAATAAATAGTTTAAAATAAGTCACTGCCTGCTTCTGATTCAAAAATCATTATTTCAATGTGCTGTCTGCCAGTTTTGGTTATCAATGTGCTGCCTGCCAATTTTGGCTATCATACCACTTTCAAGGGAGCGCCATGTAATGTACTGAGCATACATGTGCCAGGAAGCACTGCCAGATCACACAGTTTGCTGGGTTCAGTTCAACATGTGCAGGACAAGAGTTATCGACATGGGATGATACAGGTGTGTGGCAAGGACAAAGCGTATAGAAAAGATACAAGTGATGGCATCTACGCTTGCCCCTCCAGCCGTCACTTTTGCTGCTCCCTAATATAGCTGTAATTACTGTTGTCTTTGTACCTTGTGCACAGAAGCAATATTGTTTTTCTGCTACAGAGGTTGATCAGTTTCTGCTTGGAATTTGCTGAAACAGGAGAGTAATGCTAATAGTAACTCAAATACTTGAGGAAACAGAACATCCTCCAACTCTTCCATTACAATTTAATGACATCAATCCACTAGCAAGTTTAGATTAAGGTTATTATCTAAATTAATGTTTTTATCTGTCCAAGTACACAATATAAGCGAAGATCTTATGGAGTATACGGTAGTATATTTTATAATGGATTTAATTTAATAAATGACAGAATCGCGTGAGGGTTTATCTAATTTTCTACTGGATGGCAATTATAATTATAGATAATGGTTGGGTTTGTACAACTTTTTTTAGGGCAGGTTAATTTACACTTTAGGCAGCCAAGTTATATGACCCTGACTTAAATAATAACACTAAGATGAAGCATAAAATGTTAATAGCTAATCTATCATCTTTGTAGCTTAGTTGACATGTAAGATATAAATTACTGCTTTGGGTGCTACACTCTCCAAATGCACACAATGCTAGCTTGTTAGTGTCATTTCATGTGGCCTGTGGATATTAAGCTGATGGTGTCCATTGTGGAGGACTGATGAAGATCTTCATCCTCTGGCCTACCATGGAAGTACCCCCTTGGGAAGGTTCATTGGGGTAAGGGGTGGTATGCATGTCTGTCTTTTTTCCTCCTCCGGTTTTAACACATTTAGCCTTACATATTCTTTCTTTCTTGCCCACCATGGGTACCGTTCTGTCCCACTTTTCAGATTCAACAGTTCCACTGCAAGGTCACTTCTTTTACCTGTACACTTACCCTGTTATCACAGGAGAGCCTGAGAGGTATCAACACTTAAGTAACTTCCATACAAAGTGTTTTAATATGCCAGCACCAAAACAACATTTACATTTTTCTGTTTTATTTTCAAATTCCTTACTTCTACACATATTATAAAAATGTGTATTTGTGTGTGTAGGTGCGTGAAGGAAGGTGTGTGTGTGTGTGTGTGTGTGTGTGTGTGTGTGTGTTTTTTCCCCGTCTCCTTCTTAACCACTGAGCTGATTTCAACCAAACTTGGTACATATATCCCTTACAGTCAGGCAACCATCACTGTGGCAGTAAAAACCATCTGTCTATCACAGTTCAGAAGATATGACATCATAAACACCAAGATGCATGAAAAAATGCTGCAGTGTGCATGAAGTTGTAATCTATTTATTCTTTACTACTGACACACTCCTACTGTCATCTTCAAGAAATCCGTGACACCTGGCAGTACTTTTCACAGATTTCAACTGTGAAGTGCAAATAGCTGTAGGTAAAGACAATAGCTGTGTATAGAGCAACGAAGAGACATTGCCAGAGAGATGTTTACAAAATCGATTTGTAGACACATGATGCAGCTGCTATTATGCATTTGTACATTACGCATATTTCTCTGTATGACAGCCTCATAATTTCTATGGTGTTTTTGTGAATACAGGGAAATAAATTTTTTTCTACCTTAAGCTACAAACAGAGTTCGTTTTTTGATTTTGTTTCTAATAGAAAATTGGCAAAATGAATATCCAGCAATGTAGGGTTTGTCAGCTGGTGTGTGTGTGTGTGTGTGTGTGTGTGTGTGTGTGTGTGTGTTGTATCCAGCAATGTAGGGTTTGTCAGCTGTGTGTGTGTGTGTGTGTGTGTGTGTGTGTGTGTGTTGTGGGGTTTAGAGCTTTGTAGTTCCAAAAGGAGTGAGGATACAGACAAAAACGTGTTTTTCCCAAGTCATTAGCATACAGGCTGTCCTACATGACAGGTGTGTTATGTTGGAGCAAGATCAATCTACCTTTGTGGCCTGCTTTGCAGGGCAGCCAACACATCATGGTCAGGGGTAAAGGTTGGTTGGTTGGTTTGGGGGATTAAAGGGACCAGACTGCTATTGTCATCGGTCCCTTGTTCCAAAATGGCAAAAACCCACACAGAATAAAAAGGAACAATGACAAAGATGACAGACGAGAGAGGACAAGAGGACGGAGACAGAGTCCAGACAAAAGGAAGTAAAAATCACACAAAGTGTGACAGTGGTTGGCCAACCACAGAGACAAAAAAAGGAAAAGCCAACCACCGAGAAACACATTAAAAACTCAGTCTAAAACTGTAGGCTAAATGCCAGACTCAACACAAAAAAGGACAAACACTTAAATTAAGTGATAAAAGCCCCCTGCCCGAATAAAACACAAAACTAAGCCTGACATGGCAGTGTCATCTGTTAAAAGGGCAGGGAGCATATTAGGCAGCGCAAATGTCTGCCTGACCACAGCTAAAAGGGGACAGGCCAACAAAATGTGGGCCACTGTCAAAGCTGCCCCACAGCGACATAAAAGGAGGGTCTTCCTGACACAGAAAATAACTGTGCGTCAGCCGGGTGTGGCCAATGCGGAGCCGACAAAGGACAACTGAGTCCCTGCGAGTGGCTCGCATGGATGACCGCCACACAGTCGTCGTCTCATTGATAGCATGGAGTTTATTGGAAGTGGTCAGATTGCGCCATTCAGCGTCCCATAGTGCAAAAACTTCGTGGCGTAAGAAGGCTTGCAAATCAGTCTCTGGGATGCCAATGTCCCGAGATGGTTTACTGGTGGCCTCTTTTGCCAGGCGGTCAACATTTTCATTGCCAGGTATCCCAACATGGCCTGGGGTCACACGAAGACTACAGAGCGGCCACAACGGGCAAGAGCATGGAGGGAGTCCTGGACAGCCATCACCAGACGAGAGCGAGGGAAACACTGGTCGATAGTTCGTAAACTGCTCAGGGAGTTGCTACAGATAACGAAGGACTCACCTGAGCAGGACCGGATATATTCTAGGTCACGAAAGATGGCGACCAGCTCAGAAGTGAAAACGCTGCAGCCAGCCAGCAAGGATCGTTGTTCGTAATGGTCCCCTAGAGTTAGAGCATAACCGACACGACCAGCAACCATCGAACCATCAGTGTAAAACATGCCAGAGCCCTGATACGTGGCTAGGATAGAATAAAAGTGGTGGCGGAAGGCTTCCAGAGGGACAGAGTCCTTCGGGCCCTGTGCCAATTCGAGCCGAATGCAAGGGCGAGGCACACACCACGGGGGTGTACGCAGAGGGGCCCGGAAAGGAGGTGGAAGAGGGAAAACCCCAAGCCCGGAGAGAAGCTCTCTGATGCGGACAGTGATCGTACAACCCAACCGGGGCCGACGTTCTGGGAGATGGACGACTGACTGCGGGAACAGGAGACGATAATTAGGATGCTCGGGCAAGCTACAAACATGCGCAGCATAAGCGGCCAGTAAGAGTTGGCGCCGTATCTGCAGTGGAGGGACACCTGCCTCCACAAGTAAGCTGTTTACAGGGCTGGTCCGGAAAGCACCAGTGGCAAGGCATATCCCGCTGTGAAGGATTGGGTCCAGCACCCGCAATGCTGAAGGGGATGCTGAACCATAAGCCAGGCTCCCATAATCCGGACGGGACTGGATTAACGCCTGGTAGAGCCATAAGAGGGTAGATCGGTCGGCGCCCCAGCTGATGTCAAGCATCGCAGAGCATTTAGATGCCGCCAACACATCTGTTTAAGCTGCCGAATATGAGGCAGCCAAGTCAACCGGGCATCAAAAACCACACCCAAAAACCTATGTGACTCCACCACAGCAAGAAGTCCGCCATCAAGATAAAGCCGCGGCTCTGGGTGAACAGTGCGTCGCCGGCAGAAATGCATAACGCAGGTCTTGGCAGCCGAAAACTGGAAGCCATGCGCTACAGCCCAAGACTGCGCCTTGCGGATAGCGCCCTGCAGCTGACGTTCAGCAGCGGCAATGCCAATGGAGCTATAGTAGAGGCAGAAGTCGTCAGCATACAAGGAAGTGGAGACAGACGTTCCCACCACCGCAGCAAGCCCATTAATTGCAATTAAAAACAGGCAGACACTTAAGACTGATCCCTGTGGTACCCCGTTCTCCTGAACTTGGGAGGAACTATTGGAGGGCAGGACTTGCATGCGGAAGGTACGATGCGACAGAAAATTGCATATGAAAATCGGCAGCGGACCCTGAAGACCCCAATCATGAAGTGTAGAGAGGATGTGATGGCGCTATTTCGTATCGTACGCCTTCCGCATGTCGAAAAAGACGGCAACTAGGTGCTGACGGTGGGCAAAGGCCGTACGGATGGCGGACTCCAGGCTCAACAGATTGTCGCCGGCAGAGCGGCCTTTACGGAACCCACCCTGAGACAGAGCCAGGAGGCCCCGAGACTCGAGTACCCAACGCAATCGCCGGCTCACCATCCGTTCGTGCAACTTGCAAAGAACGTTGGTGAGGCTAATGGGGCAGTAGCTGTCCACTTCCAAAGTGTTCTTGCCAGGTTTCAAAACGGGGATGACAATGCTTTCCCACCACTGCGACGGAAACTCACCCTCGACCCAGAGACAGTTGTAAATGTTGAGGAGGCGTCGCTGGCAGTCCACTGAAAGGTGTTTCAGCATCTGACAGTGGATGCGATCTGGCCCAGGAGCGGTATCAGGGCAAGCGGCTAGGGTACTGTGAAATTCCCACTCACTGAATGGAACATTGTAGGAGTCAGGATGGTGGGTGCGAAATGAAAGGCTCCAACGTTCCATCCGCTCTTTAATGGAGCGGAACTCAGAGCAAAATGCTCTGCCAAGCGGCTGGCAATTACGTCGGAGTCAGTACAAACTGCTCCATTCAGTGAGAGCGCAGGGACGCTGACAGGGGTCCGATAGCCATAGAGACGTCGAATCTTGGCCCAGATCTGCGATGGAGAGACATGGAGGCCAATGGTGGACACATACCGCTCCCAGCACTCCTGCCTGTGTTGGCGAATGATGTGGCGGGCCCACGCACGCAGCTGTTTAAAGGCAACTAGGGTTTCTAAAGATGGATACCAATTGTGACGCTGGAACGCCCGCCGGCGATCTTTAATTGCCTCCGCGATCGCAGGCGACCACCAAGGCACAGTCCTCCACCGAGGGGACCCAGAAGAATGGGGAACGGCAGATTCCGCAGCAGTAACGATGCCAATGGTGACCGAGTGAACCACCGCATCAATGGCGTCATTAGAGAGAGGATCAATAGCGGTAATGGAGGAGAACAAGTCCCAGTCAGCCTTATTCATAGCCCATCTGCTAGAGCGCCCAGAAGAGTGACGCTGTGACAGTGACAGAAAGATCGGCAAGTGGTCACTACCACACAGGTTGTCATGCACACTCCATTGGACAGAAGGTAAGAGGCTAGGGCTGCAGATTGGAAGGTCGATGGCGGAGTACGTGCCATGCCCCAAACTGAAATGTGTGAAGGTACCATCATTTAAAATGGGAAGGACGCGCTGTGCCAATACATGCTCAACGGTGGTGCCTCGACCTGTTGCCACTGACCCACCCCACAGAGGGTTATGGGCGCTGAAGTCGCCCAGTAACAAGAAAAGTGGCGGCAATTGGGCTATCAGCGCAGCCAGGACATGCTGCGCGACATCAGCATCCGGTGGAAGGTAAAGACTGCAGACGGTAACAGCCTGTGGCATCCACACCCGAACAGCGACAGCCTCTAAAGGTGTTTGTAGAGGGACAGACTCGCTGTGAAGAGAGTGAAGGACATAGATGCAGACGCCACCAGACACCCTTTCCTAACCTGCCCGGTTCTTATAATAACCCCGATAGCCACGGAGGGCGGGGGTTTGCATTGCTGGAAACCAAGTTTCCTGAAGAGCAATGCAGAAGAAAGGGTGAAGGCTGATAAGTTCTCGGAGCTCAGCTAGATGGTGGAAGAAACCGCTGCAGTTCCACTGGTGGATGATATTGTCCATGGCTGAGAAAGGCGTGAAGGGACTGGGAAAGCAGATTACACCGCTGGGTCACCTGCTGCCTCCGATTGAGCACCTGTGCTAGTGCTATCCATGGTGTCTGAGGCACCAGCGAGATCGAGGTCCACAGCGGACGCCAGGATCTCGACCTCATCCTCAGACGCAGACGCAGAGCTCGAAGGGTGCGGTGGGGTTAGTACCACCGTAAGTTCTTTTGCCTTAGAGGTTTTTGCCTTAGAGGTCTTTCTCTTGGACTTATCTTGCTGAATCTTGGGTTTCACCGCCTGGGAGGGCTTCACCGATTCAGTCTCCGGACGGAGGAGGATCGCGAAGCCCTACGACCAGCCGCTGGTGGGAACTTATGCCACTGTCTGGCGTCATCCTTCCCGCTGGTGGGGTGGGTGGGAGGGTGTTGCTCCTGAGGTAGGTGGCGCAGGAGCAACCGGTTGGGTAGAGCCCTCCACGAGCAAGGGCTCATCGATCCGGCCAGAATTCTCGAAACTGATGGAGCTAGCACAGTTGTTGTAGCAGCGGCGTAGGAAGATGTCATTCTCACAAGATGTAGTCGGTCATATTTCCTTTTGGCCTCAGTATAGGTCAGTCGGTCCAGGGTCTTATATTCCATGATTTTGCACTCTTTCTGGAAGATTCTGCAGTCTGGCGAGCAAGGTGAATGATGTTCTCCGCAGTTGACACAGATGGGAGGCGGGGCACATGGAGTATTGGGATGTGATGGGCGTCCGCAATCTCGACATGTGCGGCTGGAAGAGCAGCGGGAAGACATATGGCCGAACTTCCAGCACTTAAAGCACCGCATCGGGGGAGCGATATAGGGCTTGACGTCACATCGGTAGACCATCACCTTGACCTTCTCCGGTAACGTATCACCCTCGAAGGCCAAGATGAAGGCACTGGTAGCAATCTGATTATCCTTCGGACCCCGATGAACGCGCCGGACAAAATGTACACCTCGGCGCTCTAAATTGGCACGCAGCTCATCATCAGACTGCAAAAGAAGATCCCTATGGTAAATAACTTCCTGGACCATATTTAAACTCTTATGGGGTGTGATCGTAACGGCAACATCCCCCAACTTGTCACAAGCAAGTAACTGTCGTGACTGGGCAGAGGATGCCGTTTGTATCAGTACTGACCCAGAGCGCATTTTGGACAAGCCCTCCAGCTCCCCAAACTTGTCCTCTAAATGCTCGACAAAGAACTGAGGCTTTGTGGATTGAAAAGACTTCCCATCAGCTCTCGTACAAACTGAGAATCGGGGCGAATAACTGTTACTGCCATCCTGAGACTTACGCTCCTTCCACGGTGTGGCCAGGGAGGGGAATGTTTTCAGATCGTACTTCTGAGCATTAAATTGAGCCCGAGAACACTTAGAGACTGCTGACACCTGGCCACCAGCAAGAGATGATGTACCACGCTTCATTGTGGGTCATCCGCCCTGATGCCACCTACTCCGACCAAGGGCGCTCCCCACGGGCGCCACCCAGCCTCAGCAAGGGCCACCTGGCAGGGTGGCCATTGCCAGGAGTCCTGATACCCCAGGAGGATGGGCATCTACTCCTTGGCATACATGGGGAGTTAACGGCGCAGGCATCAGTACAGCGATCCCTGTGTTGTCAGGGGGCTACAACCAACAGGGTACATGGCGGCCCCACCACAACGGACTGGCTACCGTGTTGGATCTTAGGTGCTAAAATGTCCAAGGTCATCATCTCAGCAAAAAGCAACATTGCACGGTGCATAGTTGTAATCGCACCCAGGAACGTATCCTCCCCCAAGAAGTGGAAAACGAACGGGGAGCATTGCAACGACGAGAAAGCTGGCTAAAGGTCTCATTGCACGACGGATACAGTGCACCATGTAAGGCGCCCTTCCCCAATTGGCTCGCTCTTTGGAAGAATTGAGAAAGATGGAGGGGACCAACACATAAGACCGAAACGTTTGAGATTCCTTTTAGTCGCCTTTTACGACAGGCAGGAATACCGCAGGCCTATTCTAACCCCCGAACCCGCAGGGGGGGGGGGGGGGGGGGGGGGTAAAAAACAGTTTTCACGAACCTTAACTGGAGGCTCCCCTGCACGACAGACATGTCTTGCTAGACTAGTATTGGCCTACTTTCTCAACATGCTTTGCAGGGAGGCTGTACATCAAGGGCAAATAAATTAGTTTTGAGGCCTTGATGTGTAGCCTGCCCTGCGTGACAGGCATGTTGTCAGAGAGAGGGGGGGGATGATATGCTCAGGGAGAGGGGGAGGAGAATATGGTCAGACAAAGCAGATGGAGGAAATGGAGAAAGAGAGGGGTAAATGGCGATGAAGAGATGGAATCAGTAGGAAGAAGTATAGAGATAGAAGTCGTATGATTAGGTGGACAGATAGGGGAGGAAGACACGAACACAGAGAGGTGAAGAAGATGTTGAACATGCAATGTCACCACATGACATACCTTGTCGCAGGAGCAGTGGTTGGGCTTTTCAATCCTACACTAACCAGGAGGGAGCAGTGCTACGCATTGCCACACGACAGTGCAAAATTTTGAACACCTTTTGTAAACGTGATCTGTTGTAAATGTAAAAATTACAAAATTACTGCCCTCACTGCACCAAACAAAAGCTGTTTTTACTTTGTGTTTTTTTTCCCTTTAGTCCGTATCTTTTTTGTTTACACATATTACTTATTAAAGAAAAGTAGCTCATTTACTGGTAACAACGAAATTCGGATGCTCTTACCCATTTACTTCTGATGCAATGCAGTAGTTTTTTGGTGTACTGTACTTTGCAATAAGCCAGATGAGACAAAGAGACTAGCAAATTAAATAATAAATCTTACCTCAATGTACATAAACACATAACTGTCTAATGCAGTGAAAAAGATACTGCCTTCCAGATGCAAGACTTAACAAACCCCAAGCCCCATGCACTCTGGAGCCACACAGACATGAATACTTCACTTGGGTTGGGATAATCGGGTGTGACAGACCGATAGGCTCAACTGCTTCATATGTAGTGACTTATGTCATCTGGCAATATCACGTGCTCAGCATTGTCATCCACTTTTGGGGTATTTTCTGACATTTGCGGCCTCATGTGTCTTTATGCTAAACTATTTGTCTCAGCATCAAATACGTTACTTTGGAGGTTTTTAAATGTTAATAAGAATCCCCGTGTGTGTGTGTGTGTGTGTGTGTTTTGCAAAAAATGGTTTCAATGTACAGAAATATGGTTATATTATGAGAACTGATGTAATTAACAGAGTCTTTTTAGACATATATGATTACTGGACTTAAAAAACACAAAAAACAATAATAATGATAAATTATGATACAAGAAGTACATACTTACCTGATGTAATTTCAACTTGTTGCTTTTAAGAAGCAAATCAAAATAACAAGGATTTTTAAAGAGGAAATACAAATATGAATTATGTTGAAATGAAAAAAAGTTTAATTTCTATTATACTACTTAATTACATTACTTAAGGAATAGACCTAGTAACATGCTTACTCATTTATAGGGAGCAGCATATGTGAGTTTATAGAATTTTGCACGGTTAAATTCGGGATCTTTCCCTTAAGAGCAAGAGATGTGATGTTTTCTGTATTCTTGTCATCATATATAAATGAGTAATCGTGTAGTCTATTAATGGTAGGTTAAATGGGAACATTCAAACACTGCACAAGTCCACCTCTTTTTAAGATATTATCGGTTAGTAAAAATATTTGTGTGTGTTGTTTTGTTATCCGTTTGACCTACTCCTTGCGCAGCATGTAGCATTTGGAGCTCACCAATAGAGGCAAGTATTTCACAGAGCTTCCAACACTAGATGGATGCTGAGGGGCATCTCTGAATAGGCAGCATCAAGATTTTCCAATGAAGTACATGCAACAACAGAATTATAAAAATAGTTCTATAAAATATCTGTAAGTCATTTAGTCTTCTTGAGATACCCACGATGAAAGTTCATTTGTACAAATTGATGCAATATGTGTTAACAGCTGTGTAGATTAGCTGAAAGTTATTTTGAATGCAAGAGAGTACAATTAATAATTGCTATATGAAAACTAAAGTTACTTCAAGAGTATTTTGTGACTCTGCCACCCCAAATGCTCTCTATTTGCGATTGAAAAATCAATGTCAGTACCAGTAACAATATTACGATAGTGAGTACCGTATCACATTATTCTCATGAACTGCTACATAACTTAGTAAGATATTACAGCTGTAATCTACCCGGGCAGCATCAGGCTTAAGAAAAGATGTCAGATAACTTACCAATAATAAAAGTAAGGCAAAATGAAACAAAAAGTTAGAAGAAATCAAAATGGAGACAAAAATGAAATTTTGGCAAATGGTCTTACTGAAACAAGACAATGGACACTGCACTGCACAATGATTATTGCAGATGGCCACCTGCTTGGTCATGCACAGAGATTAACTAAAGGATTTAGCAAGGAAGAGAGACTTAAGATTCGTGCCAGTCATCCATTCTAGTTTTGCATATGATAACTTTATTAACAAATAGTACTGTTCAAAATATACAGGGTGTTACAAAAAGGTATGGCCAAACTTTCAGGGAACATTCCTCACACACAAAGAAAGAAAATATGGTATGTGGACATGTGTCTGGGAACGCTTACTTTCCATGTTAGAGCTCATTTTATTACTTCTCTTCAAATCACATTAATCATGGAATGGAAACACACAGCAACAGAACGTACCAGCGTGACTTCAAACACTTTGTTACAGGAAATGTTCAAAATGTCCTCCGTTAGTGAGGATACATGCATCCACCCTCCGTCGCATGGAATCCCTGATGTGCCAATGCAGCCCTGGAGAATGGCGTATTGTATCACAGTCGTCCACAATACGAGCACAAAGAGTCTCTACATTTGGTACTGGGGTTGCGTAGACAAGAGCTTTCAAATGCCCCCATAAATGAAAGTCAAGAGGGTTGAGGTCAGGAGAGCATGGAGGCCACGGAATTGGTCCGCCTCTACCAATCCATCGGTCACCGAATCTGTTGTTGAGAAGCGTACAAACACTTCGACTGAAATGTGCAGGAGCTCTATCGTGCATGAACCACATGTTGTGTCATATTTGTAAAGGCACATGTTCTAGCAGCACAGGTAGAGTATGCCGTATGAAATCATGATAACGTGCTCCATTGAGCATATGTGGAAGAACATGGGTCCCAATCAAGACATCACCAACAATGCCTGCCCAAACGTTCACAGAAAATCTGTGTTGATGATGTGATTGCACAATTGCGTGCGTATTATCGTCAGCCCACACATGTTGATTGTGAAAATTTTCAGTTTGATCACGTTGGAATGAAGCCTCATCCGTAAAGAGAACATTTGCACTGAAATTAGGATTGACACATTGTTGGGTGAACCATTCACAGAAGTGTACCCGTGGAGGCCAGTCAGCTGCTGATAGTGCCTGCACACGCTGTACATGGTACGGAAACAACTGGTTCTCCCGTAGCACTCTCCATACAGTGACGTGGTCAACGTTACCTTGTACAGCAGCAACTTCTCTGACGCTGACATTAGGGTTATCGTCAACTGCACGAAGAATTGCCTCATCCATTGCAGGTGTCCTCATCGTTCTAGGTCTTCCCCAGTTGCGAGTCATAGGCTGGAATGTTCCGTGCTCCCTAAGACGCCGATCAATTGCTTCGAATGTCTTCCTGTCGGGACACCTTTGTTCTGGAAATCTGTCTCGATACAAACGTACCGCGCCATGGCTATTGCCCCTTGCTAATCCATACATCAAATGGTCATCTGCCAACTCCGCATTTGTAAACATTGCACTGACTGCAAAACCATATTCGTGATGAACACTAACCTGTTGATGCTACATACTGATGTGCTTGATGCTAGTACTGTAGAGCAATGAGTCGCATGTCAACACAATCACTGAAGTCAACATTACCTTCCTTCAATTGGGCCAACTGGCAGTGAATCGAGGAAGTACAGTACATACTGACGAAACTAAACTGAGCTCTGACATGGAAATTAAGTGTTTCCGGACACATGTCCACATAACATCTTTTCTTTATTTGTGTGTGAGGAATGTTTCCTGAAAGTTTGGCCATCCCTTTTTGTAACACCCTGTATACCTAACATTAATGAACACTTACCAATTTAGTCAAGCATCCAGAACCTGTGGTGTTCTCACAAAGTAAACATAGGGGTAAAGGATGTGACTGAAGCAGCAGTATTACCTGGTTGCTGGGGCTGCATGGCAAGAGAAAACTGTGTAGGTGGCGGGTGATGCTGTATTGTCTGGGGAACACTATGTGTAACTCCTACATCTCCATCAACTTCCATTCCACTGCCTGTGGCTACAACACCGGCTGAGTATTCATCTTTCACAAGCCGACTAGGGCCTGACTGCAGAGAAAGTCCAGAAAGATCTGAAACAATGGCAGTTTCATTCAAAGTCAACAAATTACAGAACCATAAATTAATAAATAAAATTATATCATTAATCAAGTAATGTCAATTTTCTATAAAATCTACACTATATGGGAATCAACTCTGCCACGCAGGCAGTGGTAGGAACTACTAGCTGCCATATTACATCTGTACACCTACTCAGCTCCTTTATATCCTCATTACAACAGCTTGTGAACAGTTACCAGAATCAACAGGGATGTTGACATAAAGTGAAACTTGCCACAATGACTGCTACTGTATCAACACCAAATAGGAATATTTGTTTCATGCAGTAGACTTATTGCAGATGTGAGATTATGTACAGCTGAGCATGCTGCAAATTTGTGCTGATTTCTAGCCTATGTCAAATATAGCAGAAAAATAACTGTGTTTACATTTCCACACCTCTTTCAATTTGCAAGAGGATTCACCAACTAGTCTCACACTGTAAAGCACAGAGTGCTTGTTCTTATTCCATCCTGGACTTTCCATTGTTTGACTGTAAACTGTATGATATATGTCATGCTTTCCCTTGAATACATATTGTGTTATACAGAAGTTAGGTTAGGTCAGGTTAGGTTAGATTAATGTAGCTCTGGAAGTAATTGGTGTTGCATGGGATCTGTAGCAGGTTGGGGTTTCCAGTAGATTCATGAGGTGTTCTGGAGCGAACTGTCTACGAATGGCAATTATCCAGGTTTGAGTCCAAGTGAGGCATGCCGGTTACACATTTTGTTGTTGTTGTTGTGGTCTTCAGTCCTGAGACTGGATTAATGCAGCTCTCCATGCTACCCTATCCTGTGCAAGTTTCTTCATCTCCCAGTACCTACTGCAACCTACATCCTTCTGAATCTGCTTAGTGTATTCATCTCTTGGTCTCCCTCTACGATTTTTACCCTCCATGCTGCCCTCCAATGCTAAATTTGTGATCCCTTGATGCCTCAGAACATGTCCTACCACCCGCTCCCTTCTTCTAGTCAAGTTGTGCCACAGACTTCTCTTCTCTCCAATCCTATTCAATACCTCCTCATTAGTTATATGATCTATCCATCTAATCTTCACCATTCTTCTGTAGCACCACATTTCGAAAGCTTCTATTCTCTTCTTGTCCAAACTATTTATCGTCCATGTTTCACTTCCATACATGGCTACACTCCACATAAATACTTTCAGAAACGACTCCCCGACACTTAAATCTATACTCGATGTTAACAAATTTCTCTTCTTGAGAAATGCTTTCCTTGCCATTGCCAGTCTACATTTTATATCTTCTCCACTTCGACCATCATCAGTTATTTACACATTTTGTATACAATAAAAAAAACATTTAAGATAATTACCGAAAAATAAATGAAATACTGTACTTTTTAATATATAATCTTCACCTTACATAGCACATTATGCAATGCTACAAATTAAATTAGTGACATAACTAGACTATAGCCCAGCATAAATTGTGTATTCTGGTGAACTTTATATACAAATACACTTTACAAACAAAAAGCAATCTGTAATGGAAATATAAAAAAAATATGAAGGCCACAAAAATGGAAACAAGCTGTATGACAACATTTTCCATAACATTAGCATTAATATTGGAAAAGTTAACTTTAAAATTAATCAGTTCTATTTCCTTGTCTATACTCAAGCAGGCAAAACTCCTGCTCCATGAAAACATCAAGTGACACTGAATTATGACTTTTAAGGAAGAAACAAACCTATTCCCGGAGAAACAACTCTCTCATAGTGGTATGGATTAACACAGACAGAATCACACTTCAGGTCAAATGCAAACTGGCAGAACTTCACATGTTTCAGCTCATTCTTGTGCAAATCTGGCCATCGCCAAATTCGTGCATAAATGACATGAGGGAATCCTTTTCTACCAGCAACCTGAAAGGAGATGAAAATAACTTACAAATATTGCAGACACTAGATACAGAATTTACTATATCAGACTGTTTCTTGGATGCATGATTATTTTCTCATAGTTATTTTAATAATCTCATTACACTTCTGTCCCACAAGAGTCCATAAAAATATTTTCATTGGAGGGGGTCGGGAAGGAGAGACATGATTCTAAAATTTTCATTTTTTATTTAACAAAGCAGTGAGATTGGAGATACGTAATGAATCAACATCTCAATTTTAAATGAGATACACAAAACTTATGTCTCAAAGAATTCACAGTTACCAACTTCATATTTTTTGTAGGGAGATTACTATTGCATATAATGGTACACAACTCAGCAGCATACAGGTATATTAAAAAAACTTCCTGGCAGATTAAAACTGTGTGCCCGACCGAGACTCGAACTCGGGACCTTGCCTTTCGCGGGCAAGTGCTCTACCATCTGAGCTACCGAAGCACGACACACACCCGGTACTCACAGCTTTACTTCTGCCAGTACCTCGTCTCCTACCTTCCAAACTTTACAGAAGCTCTCCTGCGAACCTTGCAGAAGTCTATAGTTTCTGCATGATATGGCTCTATCACACTTCGTCACTCTGTTCATGATGCACTGGACAATATTTCAAATGACAGATAGATAGACAGAGGAAAATAAGTTACATTGTCAGTACATCCCCCCCCCAACCCCACTCCTCTGTAGGGCTGTCTGTGAAATAAATTGGTTTATGCAGCACACGTTGATAATGCAACGATGCCTCATCAGAGTATCAAGCAAGCCTTCAAAGTACTTGTCGCCATTCAGATGTGTTTGAAAATGGGCGAAAGCCAAAGATTTGACAAATCCATGTGATTGTAAAGGAATGCACAGGATGTTTTTGACATTTGTTTTTGTTTTATGACTTCAGAATTTTGAGAGATGTTCCTTTATTACTTACCCAAACAAGAAGAATTTTCTTGTGTACATTTACTGGAAATTCTTCCTTGTTTCGGTGTGAGAAATCCCCCCCCCCTCCTCCTCCTCTACTCTACTAAGTTCGTAGAAGTTTTTTGTCAGATCCTGTATTGTTGTTTATTTGTTAACAAAAAATCAAATATGATCATATGTTATTTAAATTGTCTGGTAGAACCAACTCTTAACAGTCTAGGATTATACTAAGATAGCTCTCATATCCACAGTCATTGTTGTTTGACCATAACAGTGGGTTGCTAGTATAGATTGCACACTCCAATTGTAGAAGGGAATCAGCCATGCCCTATTGAAAGGAACCATCCTGGCTTTGCATTGGTCACTTTAGGGAAATCATGGAAAGCCTAAATCTGGATGACTGGACAGGGATTTCAAATGCCCTTCTCCTACATGTGAGTCCAGTGTGCTACTTGCTGTACCATCTTGCTACATAACTACATTGTCGAGTTAGAGTATGTGTCAATTCCTGTATGTGGTGCTTCCCTCAACTCTTTTAAGCTGCCAACCCCCCCCCCCCCCCCCCCCTCCCCCGGTTCCTTTTTTTTTCCTTTTTTCTTTTTCCTCCTTTTTTCTGACTGATGCATTTGAGTCCACAAGTGAACCCCAGTAAAGTCCATCTACTCTATCGTGTCTGATGTTCAAAGGAGAGCTACGTACAATCACTCTGCTAGATGATTAAACTGAATGTAGTCTCAGTGAGCTACTACACATCCAGAATTTGAACAGACAAAAGATATAATGTGGTGAATAAGTTTGTCAATGGGGGAGGAGCTGTCCAAATGGGAAGTGCATGCAGATGTTACACCACGTATACAGCAAAGTGTGCTGGTGAAGGAGGAGAGGAGTGTATAGGTAACTGTTGATTGATTCCGTACACTTGGCTGTTGAACCAGTAAACTGTTGCAACTCAATCAAGCTGTGAAATTGTTAGTAAGTCAAAGGACAAGGGTTATTTACTGTGAACAGCATGACCCATCAAACTTACGTTGTGTAGTGATTATTTCTTATCGTGCTCGAGCATGTAATGCTACAATAAGTTAAACATGCAGTTTTGCAGACTTACAGACATCAATTGCTGGGAACGCATGAGATACTAAAATGAATAAGAAATCTGTACTTCAGAGTCCAGTAGCGAGTGCGTGTCCTTTCTGGTCCACCCACCCTTGGACACACCTATGGCCCTTGCAGCATAAGGGACACAGTGATTGCAATAGAATATTTAATCTAAACTAGCTACAATTAAAGGGCACACAACACATCACTGTTGAAGATGTATCCAGATAACAGGAGACGGCTGTGACTCCCCCCCGCACCTCTCTTGTGAATACCTATGCCTCTGTCTGATTTGGTAAATTCTCCTGCTCACTGCCTGTTTCAAGATTTTAGAAACCAGTTAACCACTTTACTTAGTGTGTTAGTGGCTAGAAAGGTCAATGTGTATCCAGTCTGCAAATTAAGGTTTTGGTTTCTACAAACAATATCAATATAGCTGTCCTCAGTATGAACCTTCCTCCCTTCCCCACATACAAACAATGCTAACATTTGTAACTGTTAAAATTTTCTGTTAATGTCCATGCAGCTTATTTCTATTTAAAACACAATAAAATTTGGTCAAAATCTTTACGACACTCACAGTTTTCATCCCCAGAAGGTCAAGAGATTAATTTAAAAAGCTTAGAAAGAGGGAGCACATACATATAGAAGTTCACTTAGATTCTATGGTGTGTTGAATCTAGAAACTTACAGTAACGGAGGGTAAGCAGGAATTCAAAGACTAATAAAAGTGATCAAGAATTACCATGTTATTTTATCATTAATAAACGTAAATTTTTGTGAGGAACTGTCAGACAGGCACTCGGAGCCCCAGACTCATCACTGTCATCAATCTGCTGTGCAACTGGTGCTCCAGTGAGCACAAAGAGCATTAATATGTGGGTTGCAGAAAGGGGGCTCAGCTCAAAGTGCCCCTTGCACTGACTACCACTGACATCTGTACACCAACAAGCCCGTTTGCAGTGGTGCCGGGCATATTTGGACTGGAATCTCATTGACTGGAGTACAATTGTCTTCAGTGATGAGGCCCACTTCAAACTGAACCACAATGACCAGCGAAGATGTGTCTGGAGATAACATGGACAGTGGTGGGATACCAACCCGTCTGTCACCTGCCATATGACCCGTCAACTAGAAGTGATGATCTGAGATGATATTTCATTTCATAGCAAGGCCCCTTTGGTTGTCACCCTTACAGCACAGACTTCACCAATATTCTATGCCCTGCTTTGTTCCCACGAATGGGAAGCCATCTTGGGATTACATGTCAGAGATACAATGCCTGCTTGCAGGTGGCAAAAATTTCTACTGGTTGTCTTAGTGTTTGCCAAAACATACGAGTACTATGAGCATGACTCTCCAACCATCTCACGATTTTGATGATCCAATGCACCAATTGGACACAATTTGGCACAATATCCCTCAGGAGAACATCCAACACCTCTGTCAATCAATGTCAAGCCAAAGAACTGTATGCACAAGGGCCAGAGGTGGAACACTGCATTACTGACTAGCTCCATTTGCAAAGCTCTTTCTCTTTCTCCTGAATATATCATCCACTTTTCTGAATACTCATTTGTTTCAATAATCATTTGTTTGTCAGTAAATATACATCAAATCTACATATTTCCATCCCAGTCAGATAATTCCTTCATGGCATATTGTTTTGTGTTAAGAGTGTACTAAAATACAATTTGACCAAGTTAGGATTTTTGTGCGTCCAATAGTAAACTGCAAGAAGTCCAATGTACAGGTGAAATAATATTACAGATTTTCTACATTGGAGGATAACAGAAACTAAGAGTCTCTGTATTAAACACCTAATCAGGGCCAATAAGATCGCTATGATAAAATTCAGATATTGCCAGGTAATACAAAGGTAGGATTATTTGGAAGGATGTTTAACGACATAGTTTGAGAAACACATTCTGGCCTATGGAATGTGATTGCTGTGAAGAGGAGAAGCAATTCTGACTTATAGGAATAGTAGTGGGAGACGTGTAGATGCTGCATACACTACTGCACATGTCGAGAAACTTGACGAACGTGCAGAATGATACGGCTTATTAATAAAGCATGGTGGTAATGTAAAACCGTTCACATACCAAAACCCTACACAACAAGCAACGGTACTGATATCAGCACAGAAATGAAATTAATAAAATAATATGTATATAATAGGATTATGGTAACTTAGGAGTATTTATGATTAATAGGGAATTGAGAAAAGTATAAAGCTAAATTAAGTACTATAAACACTACTACACAAAACGGTAGAGGAATGAAAGAACATGTACAAGACAATGAAAGTGAAGTAAATTCAACAAACATTACACCTCATTTTGAATTAAACTAGTATTTACACTAGATACTGCGAGTTACAGTTGGACTTTTTTATCACATAAGCCAACTACAGTATTTAAACAAAACTACAAACTATACAGAAAAGAACTGAAAATCGAGTACCACATATTAAAAGAATAACTACTAGCTTATTTATGCTATACATTAGATTACACAACGTTACACATGAAGCCATTTGTGTAATACTGTATGCATAAACAGAACAAGCGGCTGGTAAGTTGAAGGGACCTAGAATAATATTTGTGTTCATATTAAAAACAAAATGTGTGTTCACGAACACAAGGTTTAGAATACTTTAAGAATTTAACTCTGCTGAGGGTGAAAGTAAACAAAAATATAATACTCCCACATACGGAGCCAGTATGATTAAGTGATTAAAGGATGAATGTGATGCGAGATGACCCACAGGCAATAACATACCTAGCAGTTTAATTATTGATAAGAATACTTTCTAGGGAATGATGCAAAGCCGCATCCCAAATAAACACAGCAATATTATGGTGGTAAGTACCTTTGAAGATGGGCCCACCGTACTGCAAATGTTGTGCTTATGAATGATAAGTACCGATATGTATGTGGAGTGGGAGAGTTTTTTGGAGATTAAAGTATGTGAATGAATTTATGAAGTAAAGGAAAGATCTACTACCATAAAAAATGAGTTAAAAGGTAATTTACTATGAGGCAAATGACACACGGTGTAAAGATCAAATAAGGTTTTAAACGGCGAACTGTACAAGCGAACATGCCTACCCCTTCTTATGACCAATGTACATACCCAAGAACTGTAAGTAATACAATCAAAACTTTAAACCATTATGACATCTGAACATAATTACTGATAAAAGCGTATGGTAAGTACAAGAAGTAAAAACCTAACTCCAGTGGAAATGCAAGTTGGAAATGGAGCAGTAGTCTTCTGCATCAAGATATGACAGGATGAGTAAAAATGTACATGATGGAACTTTTTAAGCTGGGAGATTAAGAACATTTAAAGAAGAATTGTCTAACAGTTAACACAAATACATGTAGGTAGCACGATAAGCACACATGAAAACATTAGATACAATGAAATGTATGCTTGATTATGATATGATGAATTTGAGATGAAGTTTGGACAGAAAATCCCATATTTTTCCTTCATTCAAAACCCACAGTTCCCTGTAGATAATAGATCTCTTTCCCGCTGAGTTGGTACAGGTATCGCTGAATGTAGTTGTGTTCTGTTACTGTTAGAAGACACAAGGAGGACAGATTATTTCAGTTTCCTTTTTCTGGCCACCTGTAATAAAGGGAGAATATGTAAATAAATGAAAATAAGGCTGCTTTTCTTTTGTTACATAAAAGAGAGGAAAGAAAACTTACATGTGTCAGCTCAAGAATGTTAAGAAAATTGAAGTTTACTTCTAAAATAAAACCTCTGATTCTTGAATATAACCTTGTAATTATATGTAATATTTTCTGTATACTATGTAAAGACAATTACATCATCATGATGCAACATGTACCTGAACCATGTGAGGTGCAAAAAGTGATACTGGTGGCTTACTACCATGAATACCACAAGGATAAAATGAGGATAAACCTTCTATTGTGGCGCAACATGCAGGACATGGTGTCAATTGTAGAAAGTGGCTTTTTCGGACTCTACAGTGCTATAAGGTTCATTGTAGTCTACAAACAAATGGACAAGAATTTACACAGCTCCTTCATTGTGATATCAGAAAAAAAAGAGGACATCGACATGCCGATTGTACGAAGTGTTTTCTTTGGTCTCTACAGCGATGAAGAGTTTGTTGCAGTCTACGAAATAGAAGACAGGAACTTATATGGCTCCTCTGTTGTGGTTCCGACAGGTATAAGAGGCCCACGAGGTCACGATGCCGTGTGGACATACTGACTGGCTACAATAGTGTGCAATGCTTATGCACTAACAATGCGGAGTGGAGACTTGACTTAAACAATCAATATGCCCACTGCAGGGATAATATGTAAGAAAATACCACCTGAACTAAGGAAGGCATAGAGAAGAGAAACAAAGTATATTAATATTGTAAATAATGTTACTGTACAAAAGACTTTTGTCAAGTGAATATTAAATAATCGATAAAAGTTAATATAAAAAAAATTGTAATTTAACGTTTGCTCTGGGCAGAGAACAAACAACCCCTAACCAACCAGATAAGTGCACCACTACTGCATACTGTCATCCAGTAAAGTCTGAACAATACCAGTACACAGTAGGGCGGCAGTTGTAGTGTACCTAACTGGAATACCAAAAGAACATAATTTTTTAGATTGCTTCTCTCTCTCTTTCTCGTCATTTACAGGAAGATAAACCTAACATGACTGTATAACTTATGGTATAGAATCCATGTTACCTCACCAATTTCAATGTTTTTCATGTTCATTTGTTAACAGTTTTCTTTCATTAACCACTTGTCTAGTTTCTGATGCCTCCGTGGTAGGATGTTTTATGGAGACTGTTGTGTTGGCAGAAGAGCCAACAACATGTTATGATTGGAGGCTGAAATGCACGCGTTTTAGCTCACACAGGCTGGCGTGAGGAGGGAAGAACTATACTGACATGAGGTCTGGAACATGACAAGGAATTAAATTCAGAAAGAGGATGTAGCTAGTTTGATACTTAACTTTAAACCATTAATGATGAACTTCGCTCTTGATGGTACATGATTCACAATATTATCTGTTCAGAAGACATAGTAACTGAATATGGTGCCTTGCTAGATCGTAGCAAATGTCGTAGCTGAAGGCTATGCTAAACTGTCGTCTCTGCAAATGAGAGCGTATGTAGACAGTGAACCATCGCTAGGAAAGTCGGCTGTACAACTGGGACGAGTGCTAGGGAGTCTCTCTAGACTAGACCTGCCGTGTGGCGGCGCTCGGTCTGCAATCACTGATAGTGGCGACACGCGGGTCTGACGTATACTAACGGACTGCGGCCGATTTAAAGGCTACCACCTAGCATGTGTAGTATCTGGTGGTGACACCACAGAGACGCCCTGTCTTTGTGTGAAGGGAAAAAGTGTAAACTCACATTAAAAAAATATTCAATACAGTGGTCATTACAAGTTTGGAGTGCGGTTTCATTTAGTAGGAGAAAAAACCTATGACCATTAGGATTCCTTCTACAACAATTTTATATCATAACGACAATGCCTTATCGATGTGACATGGTCAGAAGAAATTTATTTATCTTGTAAGAGGAAGATCGGGAAAAAAAAAAAAGAAGAAACACATCACTTGCAATTCAGCGTTCCCTCGATGGATGGTACTTATGGTCTTGGAGAGCCTGGCTACGGCCTCTAATGCCCTCTGCGATTCCTGATGAGTACCAAGAAACTGTCTCCCATTGGGGTGGTCCTGAGAAACAGGGGATCACTAAATCAGCTGCCGAAAGACTGGTTGTAGTTGTATTCTGGATTGCCTCATCGACATCACTGTGGTGGGGAGCCAAGGGCGACAGCAGAGGTGAAAGCATCCCAGTCAACACTGTTGAGAACCCATCTTGGCAAGCATCCAGCAGAGTTATGCTGAGGGAGAGACAGGAAGATCAGGAAGGTCACTATCACACACGACGCTGTGGATACTCTAGTGGATGGATGGGAGAAGACAAGAGCAGCAGATGGAAAAATCAATGGCCAAGAAAGTTCTGTGCGGCTCACTGAAGTTGGTTAGTTGGTTGGTTGATTTGGGGGAGGGTACCAAACAGTGAGGTCATTGCTCCCCTTAGATTAGGGGACGTCAGCCGTGCTCTTTCAAAGGAAGTGTCCGGGCATTTGCCTGAAGCGATTTAGGGAAATCACGGAAAATCCAAATCAGGATGGCTGGACACAGACCCCACTGAAGTGTTTAGGGACATCAGTATTCACAAGACAGAGGTGAATTTGTGCCAGTAAGTTTTTGAGGTCTTCACCATGGCCAGTGATCATTGTTCCACTACAAAGGGTTATGGACAATGAAATTACCCAAGAAAAGGAAAGGGGGGGAGGGGCAGGGGGAAGGGGACTGTTGGGGGATCTGAGAAACCAATGCAAACAATATGTTATGAGGCACTTCACCATTGGGAAGGAGGTAAACACTCCAGATGGTAGAATTGTAAAACGCACTTACCTGAACAACCATAGCCTCCATAGGTGTATTAAGAGTCACACTTTCACTCTACAGAATTTTTGGAATGTACGTGTGAATTGTGCCCGACACATGCCGTATGTAGCATAATTCTTATAATATCCCCCGATATCCACGAAGGGCCAGGGTCTGCAACGCTGGAAACCAAGTCTCCTGAAGAGCAATGAAGAAGGCAGGAGAAGTGCTTAAAAGATGTTGTAGCTCAGCTAGGTGGTGGAAAAAACCACTACTATTCCACTGGAGAATAATGTTGTCAACGTACTGTGTGGCCATGAAGAGACCAAAGAGAGAGTTTATGCCCAGGGTCACCCACTGCCACTGGTTGAGGTGTTATGGCATCAACACACATAGGTTTTGGATTCAATTGTGTGGTAAACTTGGGGCCTCAGGGGCTGCCAGAATCTCCGTCAGCCACATGAGTGGAACGGGAGATTTGGTGGTGTGGGGGCCATCGTGATATCCCTGTTCTTGGAGGACTACTACTTATCTTTCCTCTCCTTCGAGGATTTGGATGACTGTGAGGCCTCCTCTGAATCAGTTTCAGGTAATGATGACCATGAAGCCCTATGACCTGCAGCCTGTGTCTCCAGCCTCTGGCTGGTGTCTGGTTGCAGACTGATAGAAACCTTGGACAGAAGTTTCCGGAGGGACCTTTTCCTGTCGAGAGAAATTGATTTGTCTCTAACTGGGAGGTGGGAGCCAATGTCCCTGGGGACATGGGTGGGAAGGCAATGACCCTACATCAGGTGTGGGGGAAGCAGCAAAAGGAGAGCCCCCAACTGTCAGGGGAAGGGTGGGGGGACAGGGGGGGAGGAAAGGAGCGCAGGCATGGTCGAATGGCCCTGACGGCCCACTGTTGGAGGTGGAACAGGCGGGAGTACCGCCGCCAAAGGATGCGACATCGTCATAGCTGTAGCATGTGACACTGTTGTACATGTCTGGTGCAACCGCTCGTACTACTTCTTTGCCTCTTGGTAAGTTAGTTTGTCGAGAGTCTTCTATTCTCGTATTTTCTTCTCTCTTGGGAAAATGGTGCAATCTGGTGGGCACAGAGAATGTTGCTTTCCAAGTTTGACACAGATGGGGGAAGGCGCTCAAGCAGCGTTCCTGTGCAGCGGTCATTTAAAATCTCTGCAGATGGGGCTAGCATTGCAATGCGAAGACGTGTCCAAATTTCAAACACTTGAAGTGTCACATGGGGGCAACATACAGTTCCACACTGCATAGGTATACCATCACCTTGATCTTTTCACGCAATAAAATGTCCTCAAAGGTCAAGATGAAAGCAGTGGTAGCAACTTTATTTTTCTTTGGCCCGCTATGGACACAACGGACAAAGTGGACATCCTGACACTCCAAGTTGGTGCATAGCTCATCATCAGATCACAAGAGCAGGTCTCTGTGGGAAACGATGCCCAGAACCATATTTAGACTATTTTTGGGGATTGACAGTCACTGGTATGTCACCCAGCTTGTTAGAAGTCAGTACCATCTGTGAATGGGCAGGGGATGCTGCTTTGATTAAAACTGACCCACTTTCCATTTTAGGGATGGCGGAAACTTCCCCAAACTTGTCTTCTGCGGTCTCCACAAAGAATAAGGGCTTTGTGGCCTAGAAGGTATCTCCATCAGTGTTTCTCTACTTGGCACTTAGCTCTATGCTCATCCCATGGTATAGCAACAGAAGGGAACATTTTAGGGTTGTATCTCTCTCTGCATTAAATGAGAACCTTCCTTCCCCAGAGACTGCTGCACCATTGGCTGCCAGTGGGAGATAACTTCATCTGCTTCATTTGTGGCTCATCCGCCATGGCGCCAACCATTCTGAACGGGGGCTCTCCCCACCCAGCCTCAGCAATGGCTACCTGGCCAGTATTCTGTCACTCAAAGTCCATGTGCTCCAGTCATGACAGGCGCACACTCCTCGGCATAGACTATGAGTTTCCAATTCAGGCACCAACAGTGCAATATCTGCGTGGTCAGGGGGCCACCACCGTGCAGGTACATGACGACAAGCCCCCCCCCCCCCCCCCCCACCTGCCATTCCCACAATGGGATGGCTACCACATTGGGTTTTGGGTGTACTACCTTATTAAAGGGAAGGGCGCAAAAACGGAAAGACAGAAAGGTGGAGACTGCATTGGCCAACCTTCCCTGCATGATTTTGAAAATTTGTCACAGGCAAACCAACCAATGGGCACCATGTATTTATTTAATGAAAAGTTGTGGGAGTATAAGCTCGCATAATGGAAAGGAAGTAATGCTGCAAGTGCTGGGGCCTCATGGTAGCCAAACACATACTTATAAGAAGAGATGGGAGCCCCCTTGGGCTGGGGGTTGGGGGGGCGGGGGGGGGGGGGGAGCAGCAGGTGGGGTGGCAGTGTGGCGGTTCTCAGTCATTAAGTGAAGAAAATCAGTCACTGCATTGTCTGTGGTCAAATGTAATGCCTGAAATTTGGCATTCTCAGCACACTATAGATCTCTGAATATTGAATTCCCCAACGATTTACAATATGGAATGTCCCATGTGTCTAGCTCCAACTACCTACCCACATTCAAAGTCTGTTAAATCTTTTCACATGAACCACTGGAGTATAAATGATAGCTCTGCCGATCCACTAAGCTTTTATAACTTGTTTACAAAATACTACCACCATGTGTTTCTGTAGATACCGCTACCCCCATGACTTTCGTCCTCTTAGTGGAAAGTACAGACACTAACTTGTCTTTGGAATTAACAGCTTGGTTTGTGGGGAGAAGAGAGGACAGAGTGGAGGAAGTTAAAAAAGAAAGGCAGGTTCCTCAGGTCCCAAGATGCCTTTTCAGCCTCACTTCCATCACTGGAATAAATAAAATTTTTACGATTTGCTGGATACAGCACACAAATTTATAACAAAGCTAACTCCTGAAACTGAATAGGAGGAAAGTGAGAACTTAGAAAAAATCTCATATGGAAAAATTATTTCAATGAAGCGCAATATGAATATCCCGAGAACACACTATATTATTAACACACCATCTTCTGCAGCAATTAATGATTAACTAATAATGTTAATCTGCTTCTACTATTAAATTTCAATTAACAAAAAGCTGCAGCTCTGTTCTGAAATACTATTTGTTTGGTACTATGGACTGAAGTTTTACTTACAAAATCTGATGAAAATTATCTGGACACCTCTATGTAACGTGGAACTGACCCTAGATGTCACGGGACGTGGACCTGCCAGTATAAAAGGATGTGGGGAGTATTGTGTTGTCAGTAAAGAAGTAGTAACAACTGAGCGGTTTTGTCAGAGAGCTATGTGACTTAAAATTAATAAATTATTAATTACTGGATATCATCTGAGTAATAAATCTATCGCGGACATTTCGACTCATCCACAGGAGCCAAAGTCAACTGTTAGTGATGTGATTGTGAAGTGTAAATGTGAAGGAACAACTGCAGCTTAAACGATGGCCGGACAGCCCTTATGTGGTGACAGACAGGGACCATCAAGCATTGTGGATGGTGGTTGTAAAAAACTCAAATGAAGTCAGCAGAATATGAGTTCCGAAGTATTACCAGCGTCCCAACCAGCACAGCGACTGTGCATATGGAACTGGTTGGTTGGTTGATTGGGGTTGAAGGGACCAAACAGCAAGGTAATCAGTCCCTTGTTTTAAAGGTGGTCTATTCGGACGGATTTACATTTCACAAGAGTCATAACAGGTGGAAGGGGGGGGGGGGGCTAAAAGTGCAGTCGTGTTGTCAATGGTGAAAACAAAAGGAGGGAAGTCAGCAAGTGGGCAACCCCAAGGCTATGCTAGAGGCAGGAAATATCCCACCCCAATACAATACAGGCAAGACCACCTGCTACTTAAAAGCATTCAACCACTAGAATGTACAAGTGCGTATTGTAAAAGGAGACTAACCAAATCTAAAAAGCAGCATAAAAGGGAGATAAACGAGGATCTTGGCCAGGGAGGGGAATCAGGAATCTCCAAACACAGCTTACAGTGGGAGACACCCCAACCCTCACCGCCCTGCCCCTACTCCAGAGGGAGATTAAAAATCTTAAAACTGAAAATAAAAACCACTTTCATGGAGGAAACTGGGAACCAGTTCCACCATCCAGGAATCGTCTGCCAATTAATAAAGGTAATGTGCGGGGAAGTCCGTACTTAGTACGCAGAGCCAAAAGGAGGGGGCATTTCACCAAAATGTGGGCTACTGACTGGAAGGCCCCACAACCACAAAGAGGGGGTGGCTCATTACGCGAAAGAAAACCATGGTCAGCCAGGTATGGCCGATGCCGAGATAACACAGGGTGGTCAAGTCCTTTCGGGAGAGGCGGAAGGAAGAATGCGATGGGACAGGTGTCACCTTAATTGCACGAAGTTTATTAGACAGGGAGGTAGCCTCCCACGAGTTGGCCCATGATTGTGCGAAGTGGGATTTGATATGAAGCCGTAAATCCACCGCAGGAGAGGTTACAGGGAAGGGGACGGGGGTTAAGTGACTGCTCCCCCAACCGAACAATCAGCAAGCTCATTACCTGGGATACCCACATGGCCAGGGACCCAAAGGAAGTCAACGGAACAAGCAGCATGGTGAAGACCAGCGAGATAGTCATGGATGGCAGAGACCAAGGGACGGCGGGAAAAACGCTGGTCAATAGCCCGAAGGCCACTCATTGAGTCCATACATAACAAAACGTGGCAGAGTTGGGACTGTTTAATAAAGGTAAGGGCCTGGGAAATTTCCATCAATTCAGCGGATTTTCCATCCCAACACAGGACGTGAAGGCATATCCCACACGATCAGCAGATTTAGAGCCATCAGTGTAAAAATCAACAGCATCCTGAAACTCTCATAAAATTCGGCGGAAAAAACAGCGGAACACCATTGTGGGAACGGAATCTTTCAGACCTCGGCAGAGATCCATCTGAATCCGGGGCCAAGGAACTAACCAAGGGGGGGTGTTGGGGAGGGAACGTGGGAGACAGGACAAAGAAGGAAGCTGAAAATCAGTAAATCTGCCCAAGCCCACGGGCAGGAATCAGGTGGGCGATGTCCTTGGTCTGGGAACAGGATAGAATAGGAAGGATGAATGGGAGAGGAACGGACAGTGATTGCATAAGAAACCAGAAGCTGGGACCACAGAACAGAAAGGGGGGGGGGGGGGGGGGAATCCCAGCTTCAACCAGGAGACTATCAACAGGGTTAGTAGGTAAGGCACCAGTGGCCAAACGGATACAACAACCGTAGATCGGATCCAGGAGGTGCAGTGTGAAAGGAGCAGCCGAACCATAAACTTGACAACTATAGACCAAGTGAGACAGCACTAAAGACCGATAAAGGCAGAGAAGAGTGGAATGATTCGCACCCCAAGGGGTGTGGGCAAGGAAGCAAATGACATTGCGTTAACGGAAACATCCTATCTTCAGAAGTCTGATATGAGGCAGCCAAGTGAGCTTCTTGTCGAAAAGAAGACCCAGGAAACTACACTGTGGAACCACAGGTAATCATTGTGCATCGAGGTAGAGCTCCAGATCAGGGTGGACTGCAGTACGGCAATAGGAGTGGACACCTGCGATTTTAAAGGAGAGAACTGAAACCCGTGTGAGAGGGTCCATGCAGAGGCATGCCATATAGCAACCTGGAGCTGCTGCTCTGCAAAAGCCATCGAAGAGGAAATAACCCAAATGCAGAAATCATTCACATACACAGCAAAGGAATAAAGGACCAACGGAGGCAAGAAGTCCAGTTATAGCAATTAGGAAAAGAAGTACACTCAATACGGAACCCTGTGGGATGCCATTCTCCTGGGTCTGTGGAGAACTGAAAACAGTACCAACCCTAACCCTGAACGACCAATGGAACAGGAACTGGCGGATAAAAATCGGGAGTGGGCCCCAAAGATCCCACTCATGAAGCGTAAGTAAGATATGATAGCGCCAAGCCATGTCATAGGCCTGTAGAGACTTTCAGATAGGATGCATTATGCCCGTGTGCATTTTGCACGAAAAATTGCAAACTCTGCTTTGGTCTTCAGCAGAGAAGCATTATATATAAATGGACATTATTGTCATATCTTTTGCTGCAGTTTATACTTCACAGTTCTTCTAAAACTGAATTTTGTAATTTGAGGCATCTATCTAATTTAAAAGGTCTACGTCATTACATGTGTGAGTAACAGCTCCAGCTCCTATGCAAAGAGTTCTGTTAAATAAATAACATAATTTCTTCGTGTTACATTTCACAGATCAGACATCTCAGAGGCAATAATCTAGAACAGGGCTATGCCATGAAATACATGTTTTGTGGAAGCATGTGTTGAGACAAGAATGCAAGGGGCTACGCCCACAACTGGATGTAAGTACCGAATTATAAAGCATCAAACAGACAATATGTGATCTCTCATGTTTTATTGGTGTGATCTATTAACAGCGTGCTTTAAGGTGTTCCGACAAATTGTTTTTTCATTTTATGCATAAAATTATGACAACTGACCCAGCTGTCTTCTTCAGGTGCTGAAAATTTTGCTTTTATTTGTACTTGCTACCTGGATTGTGAATTATAATTGGCCTCATGTCACTAACTATAGCTGAATTTGTGTCCTGATGCCCACTATGTCCTTTCGTGGCTTTTCAGAGCCCACATTGTTATTCTGCAAACCACAAATTCCCAGCCCTGGTGTACACAATGGCTGGTGAGGTCATTAAGGTCTTGCAGCCCATGGAAAGAGGACTATCGTATGGGGAGGGCCTCCAAGCGAGTAGACCTGATCATCTGGTGCAAGTCTTTTGAGGTGACGCCACTTCGGCAACTTGCGCATCGATGAGGATGAAATGATGATGACGAAAGATGACACAAACACCCAGTCCCTGGGCGGAGAATATCTCCGACCCACCCGGGAATCGAACCAGGGCCCCCCGGCATGACAAGCCAGCACGTTGTCGACTCGGCTACAGTGGTGGACTTGTTGCCCATCAGTGCTGGGAAAATGCTAGGAGAATTTGTGTTTCACAGAATATCAGTGGGGGCTCTGAAAAACAATAGAGCATCAAAGGGCATAGTTGGCGTCATGAGTCGCATCAAAGGGCATAGGTGACGTCATGCGTCTAACTCTGCTATAAATGGACCAACGGTAATTCACAATTTGGTTGAAGTCTGGGCAGTGAGTACACATAACAAAATTCACAGCAACTGAAAAAGAAGGATGGACCAGTCACTGAAACAATGTGCATAAAATGAAAAAATAACTTGGCACAACAACTGGAAACACACCATTAAATATATGGAATAATAAGTAGCTGAAGTAACTATATCAAATACTGAAGTCAAAATAATCACAGTGTGTGCTATGAATTTGGGTGAACAGTGATCATAATTCTAATAGTTTGCAAGATATTTCCATAGGCCTACAAACAAAAATAATTTTGTGGCAAATGACGTACAGCCAAAAATCTCTAAACTGACTATTTATCAACTAGCTGAGTTTTTTCCATGACATACATTTGCAGCACCAGCAGATTTTTTTTTCTCAAAATCTCCAGCTTTGTCAATTTACAATCACATTATCACCTTCCAATCTAACCCAGGCCTCAGGTTACACTACAGCTCAATCCCAAGAGAGCCTTCATTTCAAAGAGGTAGAAAAAATTACATATATTGTGGTGACAGGAATCTATGACACCCTTCTGTGACCTAACAAATCCAACATAACCAGTGAAGAATATTGAATAGTTTCAATTGTGGCACTTAAATGCATCACCTCTTTATCACCTTTCATTGGTCCCCTATAACTGTCTTTCCAATGGCTACTTGAAACAGGCACTTGTCAACCAATGTATCTTAGATAAGCCACACCCTGACCGACACTGTCCCTGTTTTAGACTTTTAGCCTGTCAGAGAGACAAGAATACAAATATAGACAGAATATGTTGTACATATTTATAAGGCCTTTTGTATATAAATGCCACTAGCAAAGACTGAATACTAAAATTACTTTGCTCAGTATGTTCAGTGTCATGCCTAATTTATCTATAATCAGTGCTTATCTACAGATTTCATAACTTCACTTTGTTATATGATTATAGTGTTTAAATGACTGTTACAGTATGATTTTTCTTCTAAGTACTGGGATGATAATATTTATCTTCAAGTCATGTTCACCTGCAGTCTGCCATCCAGAGTACGCTGAATTGTAACACATTTACTTGGATGGGCCCCATTTGTTGTAATGGCTGTTATTAAACTGTCCAGTTCATCACGCTTTTCCTGCAAAGAAGGAATTCATTGTTTTAGTCAGCAACAATAAATTAAGTTTTTCTTATGCTAACTTGAGCTGTTTATGATACAATTTTATCACCACTAACTGAAGATATACTTAAGAAATATGTAAGAATTTGGGGCCAAATCGTCATGATGTGGTGAAGCAATCGAGAAGATTCCCTACCATAATCAAAGTCCTTAAGAAATTGTTTTACAGCTTATAATCATCTGGGCCTATAATTTTCCCTCTTTATAGCTCATTTAAAATATATGTTAACCATTTCTGTATCAGTAGCGAGATGTCTCACAAACAGCTTTACTGTAGCCATGGGAGAGTACACGTGTGTGTGTGTCTGTACTTCATTTAGAAAAAACAGCATCTAGAAAACTACCAGTATTGGTCCATGTATTTATGCAGCACACATTACAGGAATAAGAGGTAATTTCTGATAGAACTGTAGGTTCAAAACAGACTAGGTTAGAGATGGAAATTGGATATGTACTTTTCAAAGGAACCACTCGTGCATTCATTTTGTGTTGAAGGGAAATGTGGAGAAACCTAAATCCGTATGGATGGATGAGCACTTGAGTTCACTCCTGCTAAATGATAGTCCAGTGTCTGAAAGACTGGGCCATCTTGTTACTTACTCTCATTTACAGTAATACCATTATTCAGACAAATAGTTCCCAAAATTCCTTACTCAATTTTATATCAACATTCACTAACATTAAAGAATCTATTTAATTTAACAAAGGTTATTTCACCGGTGTGTTTGTCATCTCAATTGTTATGGAAACCTTCTGTAAGTCTACAAACCGTTCTCCAGTCTGTATACAAATGTAGTCATCGAAAAGACATTACATTTTGACAATGTTCAATATCTACCTTTATTTTCTGAAAAAGTGTTAAGCTGATGTCTTGTCTCTTTATGATTCATTTCAAGTATGTGTAGTGCCATCACTGTGAGTAGCTCTTTCCTTCACGATGAGGGCCTGTAGGTGCAGCGGTGCTATGGAAATGGATCGCACTCAAATCTAGGTGATGCCTACTAGGTGAGTGGATCATAGAGAATGTCTTCAGTGTTTGTATGTCCTTTTTGTCTTTACTCTAGTGCTTTCTGTTCTTTTCTGCATTGACATGTCACTAGTGATTCTTCCACTTTTAAAATCAAGTAGGCCTACTAACTTTAAGGACAAAAGTGTGATCTGTTGTCATTCACTACTAATATTGTCAAAACTAATTTCTGTGTTGGATACAACGAACCCATAGTATCCACACAGTTATTCAGATCTACAAGGCCTCAAAACAAATAATGCACAACTTCTACAGTTGTTACAAGCAGTATCCTTCTCTTCCTATGCTATTACCATAGTCTGGTAGATCTACACACACATTTTCTCTTTTCAGTTTGATAAAGTAATGTCAATATAATAGAAGAGAAATGATATCTACTGTTACTGATCTTCAAAACATTAAGGCCTTATTTCATTAGTTTACTGTACCTACATAAGTGAATCTACTATTGGAAATAGTGGAAATACTCTAACACTGATCCATTATTAGTTATGTGTTCTTAGGAAGTATTTTTTCATCTGATTTAAAGCGTAAGTATTTGATCAGATCGCAGAAAAATACAAACTGAATAACGGGTCTAATACTCGAGCATAGTGTCCGTATATAATTTTCAGAGGCCGACTGATGACAAGAAGTTTAAGTATACTATTTATAATGTACCACGAAATAATGTGACAGCGTAAAAACACTGAGTGTTGACTACTGACGTTTCGGAATATGATCAAAATCATTCACCATGTTAAGTTTATGTCACATACATTTTGTACTTAGCACTCTATGATTATCGACAATTGACTGATAGTGAATATGAATAACTACGTGAATTGTGTGACGACAGTGAATTAAATAACCCACCAGCCTGTCACTATTTAAAACACTTTGGTGGACACTAACTGGGAAATGAATTTACAGGTGTCCATAATGCGAACAACTGTTATCGTCGCTGAGATAGGCTATTACCTTCATAAATACACGAAGTAATCAGTTTATCAGAACACAAGACACGGCTGAACTGCTGTACTTAACTAAAGTCTAAAAAGTACCAACCTTCAATTTCTTCACTAAACTTTCAATAGCGCGTTTTGCAAAACCTTCTGATTCTCCTCCTTGGCGATGACACATTAAACTATGCACTATACTCAAGCAGGCGTCGGCTGATGTTGGTGCATTTGTTGTTATAGCAGTCATGTCTCGATCTGTAAGCAATATTAACACATTCACACCGTCTTACATCACAAGACTGAAACGTGGTTTCGTCCTGCTTTCCTATTACAGATGTCCATTACCTACCCTTAAGTTCTTCCTATTGATACAGTAGAGTTGACAGTCACAAAAAATCCACTAAGCTTGAAAATTACGTTTATACTTAATTCAGTCATATAGGTTTACTGGGTATCATACAATTAAATAACAGGATTCACAACGGTTTTACATGTTTCCACTAAGACTGATATCACCCATATCTTCGAAATTACGCGTTTCACTTAAACTGATGGTCACAGAAAATCCAAACCTTCTGCTGTTGCCGCAGGATTGAAGAGGTGTCCGCCGCCAGACAAGCCTACCATTCTTGCAGTTTGTAGTGTAACACTCCTTTAATGACAGTCAATACTGTTTCTGCTTAATGTTTAACGTCCACACTGAACGACAACGAATGTAAACATGTCTCCAGAGATGTTTACAACAAATTCACTGAGCTTCCTACATTACCTAACCACAAACACTGCCTGCAGACATGCTCTAGAAACAAAAACACTACTACCGATTAGCACCACAGATGTCGATAGCACAAAACTAATGGAAGTTCATCTGTGGATTCCGACGCTAAGGTGTTTCCAATTGCAGCTAAAATTGAGTTCATTGATTTCATCATATTTACATGTTTATCTCACTGTAGCAGAAGAAGCACCAAATCCTCAATATATAAATGCATATTAGCAATATATTACGTAGAAGTAAGTTTACTGTCCCACCGAAGACATACTCACACTAGACGACAACACAACGTCAGGGGACTTCACCGTCAAATGGCGAAGAGTCCATCACACTAGACCGAACATCAACGCGACGTCAATTCCCTTAGCGCAATATCGAACGATGAAAGTGAGATTATGAGATACCATCCGCGGTACAAAAAAATCAGAATGTAGCATCAGAATTAAGGATCTAGAGCTGTTAAAGTTTAATACAGACCAAAGTAAACTTAATAACGGATTTCTTCATTTCTTTACTATACAAACACACACACACACACACACACACACACACACACACACACACACAAAAGGTACGGCCAAACTTTCAGGAAACATTCCTCACACACAAAGAAAGAAAATATGTTATGTGGACATGTGTCCGTCCGGGAACGCTTAATTTCCATGTTAGAGCTCATTTTAGTTTCGTCAGTATGTACTGTACTTCCTCGATTCAACGCCAGTTGGCCCAATTGAAGGAAGGTAATGTTGGCTTCGGTGCTTGTGCTGACATGCGACTCATTGCTCTACAGTACTAGCATGGTGCATTTCAAATGCCTGACTCCTTGAAGAGTTATCTACATGATGATCATAGGCGAACACCAGATGTTATTCTTACTGCTCAATTTTGTGCAATCAATACTAACTTTCTGAGTGATAAGTCTCCCAAAAAAGTTATCCCATAAGACATTACTGGTTAGAAATATCAAAATTATTTCCAAGACTAGCGATTATACCAAGGACAAAAGTAATTGCACATAATCGTTTGAGCAACTCAGTATTACACTTCTTCCAGTTCCCCATTTGTTTTAGAGAGCTGAATACAGTGTGTTTTCTCGAAAGTAAGGGAGAGTCCACTTTCAGAGAAACAATAATTGTTTGAAAAATATCATTAACAGTCTCTTTTGTGACTTTCTCTCTAATGGTATTTATTACAACACTAGTACCGTCTTGTAACATAACTTTTCTTAATGATCAATAAATGTGAGAGAAATGAGTTTGTGTCAGGAAAGACATTACAAATGTGATGGCACAATGTGGTTAGCAACTTATCACACATCAAGAAATATATATTCAATTCTTTGAAATAATGAATCATTGTTGTTTTAGACCTCTCTGCCATTATATGCTATATTCTTCTGTGGTTATCGAGCATCATCACTGTTTGAAGCCTTGTTGACCATAAAATACTATTGTGATTTCTGTGTAAAAAGTGACAATGAATATTCGATCACACTTCATAAAAAACTGATCTGCTAGTTCGATTTGTGGAAAATAAAGTACGTAAATAACATGATGCAATGAGCAATTGATCACTTTGATTTCAGACAATGTAAGCACAATTTCCTGTTACATTTGCCTGAAAAATTTAAATTCATTAAAAAATCAATACGGAGATATCAAGAGTTTCACTACAATAACTGGCAGTTCATAAGAATGCACAGTGTATGATTTCGGCGACATTACATCTTAGTACACTGAAGGCCAAAACAGAAGTAATACATTATAGGAGCAAGTGTCTGCTTTCTTCAAAAATATTTGTTTCCTTTAGAAATAAAAGGATGTATTTTCTGACAGAGGCCTCTTTTTACATTTCATATACACAGTCTCTTAATCCTCCTTAACGTTTGTTAATTAGTCATTAATATTACCAACTATTTGTAGTACAATAATAAATAATATACTGAACTTTCTTCAACTGAGTGAGGTGGCGCAGTGGTTAGACACTGGACTCGCATTCGGGAGGACGACAGTTCAATCCCGCGTCTGGCCATCCTGATTTAGGTATTCCGTGATTTCCCTAAATCATTCCAGGCAAATGCCGGGATGGTTCCTCTGAAAGGGCACGGCTGACTTCCTTCCCCATCCTTCCCTAATCCGATGAGACCGATGACCATGCTGTCTGTTCTCCTTCCCCAAACAACCAACCAACCAACTGAACTTTCTTCAAATTATAATTTTTTTGTAAGATACACTTCAGTCTTAAAAAAAAATAAGAGTACCAATTCTGCTTTCTGAAAGTTAAGTGTTGGGTCATTCACATGTCTAAGCAATAATATTGGAATGAAAATTGAACCCTGTAGGACTCCCTTTGTGATTTCTCTCCAGTCACTAACATTTTCTACCTTCCTAACATTGTTTCAATTAATCAGCACAAACGTTTCCATTCTGTTTGTTAAGTTTGATTCAAACTAATTGTGTGTAAAGGCATCAATTACATAAAAGTTGAGTTTTTCTGGTAGTATAAAATGACCTGTCAAATCAAACTCATTGGAAAGGTCACAAAAATATCAACTGAAGATATTTTACTATGTAAGGCTTGTAATGTTCGGTGGCTGAATACAGAAACAGCATTGTTGTTCGAGCAAGATCTAGAATCCAAACTGTGATGTGCCAAGTAAAGTGTTCTTACTTAAATGCGGGACTACTCTTGAGCAAATTACTTGTATGAATACTTCGGAAAGGATGTTAGTAATAAATCTGGAAGATGATCTTTTAAGTCTTTCTTTTCATCTTCCTTGTAAAGCGTTTTAACAATAACATGTTTTAATCTGCCTGGAAAAATTCTCTGTACCAGTGTCGCTATGTCTATCACTGAGGACAATGTTAAGTTAGAGCAATGGTTCAGAATTTCGTCTGAAAGTCAATCGGCACCAAATGAGATACTGTTTTAGTATTTTTATAATTCTATTAATTATGGTGTAAGGTGTTTGTGCTCTTTATAGTTGCTTAAAGTTTTGTGGAATGATATTTTTAATTTATCCTCTAGCTACTTCAACCCAACCATTTAATCCTGCTTTGGCTCCTATATTTAACAGATGATTGTTAAAAGTATTAAAAGTACCTGCAATTTGTAAATTATCAGTCACACCAATGTCATTGTTCACTGACTGGTTCTCCAGTCTCCCATTTGACAATATTCCATATAAACACGAAATGAATTCTCAATAACGAATATGGACTCCCACCAGCTGTATAATGGAATGAGGGCCATGAAGATTTGTTCTAGTCGGTGACTCGAAAGCGGATTTCCCACTTTTCTCATGCAGTCACCTTACCATTTGGCTATCTGAGCACAACTCACAGGCAGACCCAAACTTCTGTATGTCGTCAACAATGTGTCAACAACCTATATTCGTATGTCCATTATGTATATTCCCGTACAGGAAAGATATTTTACTTGAAAGTCACTTGCCCGCTGTCGGTGTATAAGTACGATATTGCGGTGCCTGTGTTATTCCAAATTATGATGCAAAGTTCCTTCAGACTTGCCTGCATGTCCGAAGGAACAGGCATTGCAGTACTAAGGTCATTATGAAAGACATGAAATATATTTGCAGTTTGCAAATATTGGGTACTGCCAGCTGTGTAAGGGAATGATAACAATGAAAGTTTGTGCCAGACTGGAACTTGAATCCAGATTTCACATTTATCATGAGTGGTCGTCTTTCCATTTGGCTACTCAAGCAACACTCATGGGCACCCAGGCTTACATATATCGTCCAGTCTGCCACAAATTTTCATTGTTGTCCTTGCATTATACAGCTTATGGTAGTCCTTATCCACAACTGTGAATACATTTCATGTATTTCATAGCAGATGTAGTGGTTGCAGTACCAGTTTCTTCAGACATGCATGCATGTACGGAAGAACTTTGCATTGTAATTTGGAATAACACAGGCACTGCAATATCGTATTTATCCATCAACACCGGGCAAACAACTTTCAAGTAAAATGTCTCCCCTGTTCAGGAATATACATAATAGATGTTGGTGACACACAGTTGATGACATATAGTAGTTTGGATCAGGCTGCCATTTGTGCTCGGATAACCAAATGGTAAGACGACTGCTCGAAATAAGCAGGAAATCTGGGTTTGTGTCCAGGTCAAGCACAAATTTTCAATGCCGTTATTCCATTATACGGTTGTCCATACCCGTAATTGCGAATACATTTCATGTCTTTCATAATGGCTGTAGTCGCCACAGTGCCCAAAGGAACTTTGTTATGTAATTCGAAATAACTCAGGCACTGCAATATCATATATTTCATACAGTTTTAATCTTATTACCTACATTATTTATTTCTTTCAGGACTGCATACTTCAGACATTTTATGGCTTTCCTTAAAATGTTAAGTATTTTTAATTATGCAATTAATGTCAGATCTTGACTTACTCTCTCTTCCTCTTACACGAGTTGTTAGTTCCCTTGGTTACCGATGACTTACTTGCTTTTTAATGGATTTTCTGGATATATTGTTAGTAAAGTTACTTTCAAATACTGACACAAATTCGCTATGGAATAAACTGAATCTGACATTATCATCTCTTTTTATATACAATATCACCTCTTTTATCTTACTTTTAAAACACTGTATCCTGTGCTCGTTAATATGGCTTATTGCTTTGTACAAATCTCCCTCAGGGCTGGATTGTAAGGTACCATATTGTTTATTTATCTTGCTATACTTGAGTCGGAAAATTAACTACTGAAGTTAGATCCAAATAATGATTCCATTTCATTTTTCCTATCTGTGTCTTTTAAGAGATCTGCATTGCAGCCTCTGTAACTACTAAATTTTTCTTACTGCCTGACAGGTAGCTCAACACTGATTCTAGATTTCTAATAAGTAGGTGAATGTTTGCAAGTGGGATCCATAAAAAGTTACAATTAGAAGACAAGTATTCCATAGTAGCAGCTTGTAAGTCCATGCTTCTACACTGAAGCTCCAAAGAAACTGGTATAGACATGTGTATTCAAATACAGGGATATGTAAACAGGCAGAATACCGCACTGTGGTCAGTAACGCCTATATAACACAAGTGTTGTTACATCGGTTACTGCTGTTACAATGGCAGGTTATCAAGATTTAAGTATGTGTGAATGTGGTGATATACACTACTGGAAATGGAAAAAAGAACACATTGACACCGGTGTGTCAGACTCACCATACTTGCTCCGGGCACTGCGAGAGGGCTGTACAAGCAATGATCACACGCACGGCACAGCGGACACACCAGGAACCGCGGTGTTGGCCGTCGAATGGCGCTAGCTGCGCAGCATTTGTGCACCGCCGCCGTCAGTGTCAGCCAGTTTGTCGTGGCATACGGAGCTCCATCGCAGTCTTTAACACTGGTAGCATGCCGCGACAGCGTGGACGTGAACCGTATGTGCAGTTGACGGACTTTGAGCGAGGGCGTATAGTGGGCATGCGGGAGGCCGGCTGGACGTACCGCCAAATTGCTCAACACGTGGGGCGTGAGGTCTCCACAGTACATCGATGTTGTCGCCAGTGGTCGGCGGAAGGAGCATGTGCCCGTCGACCTGGGACCGGACCGCAGCGACGCACGGATGCACGCCAAGACCGTAGGATCCTACGCAGTGCCGTAGGGGACCGCAGCAAATTAGGGACACTGTTGCTCCTGGGGTATCGGCGAGGACCATTCGCAACCGTCTCCATGAAGCTGGGCTACGGTCCCGCACACCGTTAGGCCGTCTTCCGCTCACGCCCCAACATCGTGCAGCCCGCCTCCAGTGGTGTCGCGACAGGCGTGAATGAAGGGACGAATGGAGACGTGTCGTCTTCAGCGATGAGAGTCGCTTCTGCCTTGGTGCCAATGATGGTCGTATGCGTGTTTGGCGCCGTGCAGGTGAGCGCCACAATCAGGACTGCATACGACCGAGGCACACAGGGCCAACACCCGGCATCATGGTGTGGGGAGCGATCTCCTACACTGGCCGTACACCACTGGTGATCGTCGAGGGGACACTGAATAGTGCACCGTACATCCAAACCATCATCGAACCCATCGTTCTACCATTCCTAGACCGGCAAGGGAACTTGCTGTTCCAACAGGACAATGCACGTCCGCATGTATCCCGTGCCACCCAACGTGCTCTAGAAGGTGTAAGTCAACTACCCTGGCCCGCAAGATCTCCGGATCTGTCCCCCATTGAGCATGTTTGGGACTGGATGAAGCGTCGTCTCACGCGGTCTGCACGTCCAGCACGAACGCTGGTCCAACTGAGGCGCCAGGTGGAAATGGCATGGCAAGCCGTTCCACAGGACTACATCCAGCATCTCTACGATCGTCTCCATGGGAGAATAGCAGCCTGCATTGCTGCGAAAGGTGGATATACACTGTACTAGTGCCGACAGTGTGCATGCTCTGTTGCCTGTGTCTATGTGCCTGTGGTTCTGCCAGTGTGATCATGTGATGTATCTGACCCCAGGAATGTGTCAATAAAGTTTCCCCTTCCTGGGACAATGAATTCACGGTGTTCTTATTTCAATTTCCTGGAGTGTAGTTGGCACATGAGCAATGGGCCACAGCACCTCGGAGGTAGCGATGAAGTCGGGATTTTCCTGTACAACCATTTCACAAGTGTATTATGAATATCAGGAATCTGGTAAAAATGAAACCCTCACCATCACTGGGGCTGGAAAAAGATCCTACAAAAAAGAGACCAATGACGACTGAAGGCGATCGTTCTATGTGACAGAAGTGCAACCCTTCCGCAGATTGCTGCAGATTTCATTTCTGGGCCATCAACAAGTATCAGTGTGCGAACCATTCAATGAAACATCATCTATATGGGCTTTCGGAGCTGAAAGCCCACTCATGTACCCTTGATGACTGCATGACACAAAGATTTACACCTCGACTGGGCCCTTCAACATCGACATTTGACTCTTGATGACTGGAAACATGTCTGGTCGGACGAGTCTCGTTTCAAATTGCATGAGCGGATGGACTTGTATGGGTATGAAGATAACCTTATGAATCCATGGACCTGCATATCAGCAGGGGACTGTTAAAGCTGGTGGAGGCTCTGTAATAATGTGGGATGTGTGCAGTTGGAGTGATACAGGACCCCACGTGTCGAGAATTGCTACAGAGTGGCTACACGAACTGTCTTCTGAGTTTAAACATTTCTGCTGGCCACCAAACTCCCCAGACATGAACATTATGGGACATATCTGGGATGCTTTGCAATATGCAGTTCAGAAGAGATCTCCACGCCTCATACTCTTACGAATTTATGCACATCCCTGCAGGATTCATGGTGTTAATTCCATCCATCACTACTTCAGACATTAGTTGAGTCGATGCCACATCATGTTGTGGTAATTCTGCATGCTTCCGGGGGCCTACACGATATTAGGCAGGTGTACCAGTTTCTTTGGTTCATTAGTGTAGTTTGTTTTCTGCACAAAAATTGCTTGTTTCTATATTTTTGAAATGATGTCCAACTTTTACATATGTTGCAATTTCTCCTTTTTGCATTTTCACTCTACAGGGACATGATGCTAGTTTACAATCTTTTATATTTAATTTCCCTATCCATATGGTTATATGGTGTTCAGGGAGGCATAGAAGTCTATCATTTCAGGATTTTTCACATAATTTAAACGTACAAGAAGCTCATATATCTTGTTTTTCCAACATTCTAAGATTCTGATGAAACATTAATTTTTTTTGGGAAACTGTTACATATTTTACGTTCTTGTTCTGCTGTAATTTCTTCAATACTGTCTGTCTATAACTTGACCGTAACCTAAAACTCCGGGAAAGTTCCAGTAATCACAGAGATTTTGCTGCCAGTGCTTGTGGTCCCCTTACACTTTCTGCAAGATGCTCACCTAATTTATACTTCCCCTTCACGCTACAGAGTGAGGGGGTGCAGTAGTTAGCACAATGGACTTGCATGCAGGAGGATGACAGTTCAAACCCGTGTCTGGCCACCCTGATTTAGGTTTTCCATGGTTTCCCTAAATCGCTTCAGGGAAATGTCAAGATAGTATCTTTGAATTGGCATGGCCAGCTTCCTTCCCCATCCTTCCCGACTCTGCTGGGATTGATGACCTCACTGTTTGGTACCCTTCCACAATCAAACCAACCAACCCCTACCTATTTATTAGCAGGCTATGATTAATGTATCCTCACCTTCCATTCGCTGCAACAGGTACAGCAGAGATATAAGACTGTGTTTCAGTTGAAAGCAACACACTGAGCTCTTTGTTTACATGGCTGACATCTGTATTAACTCTGAACTGATTTCTGCACTGCAGACCCCCTACTATCCCCATACAAATGTGTGCTTGGCTGTACCTATTTCCTTCAGGTCACCTTTAATACTATACTGTATATTGGTAGCCAGGCTGTTTTTTGCCTCTCCTGTTAATCACACCTTACCCTCTTCATTAAAATCTGTGTACAAAGCTCCTGTGTTCTTTGTCATCTGATTAAGTCTGGCACTAGGGTTCACAATGCTTATGAGCTAGCATTCTATGCCTAGTTTCTCCTGTAGCATTTGGTTTGCACCTCTCTCATGACTGTTATATAACAACAGTACGCTTTTCTTTCTAACTCACTTTTCAACTGACCTAACCTTATAGTTGTTCCTACGAGTTTGCTGCACTGTAATCTGGTCAAAAACGGTTGAGGCTTTTATCCTATTTCAAGTAACAACCCAAACTGATTGATAACTGGAATCTTAAATGTAATTTCTGAGGTTTTCTCCTTTCGCTCCAACATTCTCTTTCCCAGTTTAACCTCTCTAATTCAAAGTACATGATTTCTAATTCTGCTTGTAGGGCACAAATCTTTCTTCCCTGTTCCACAGTTCTCTTCTCTCGAGTACATAAGCTACAACCCAAGGGAGAGCCTCATCTAATATTCTACTGGCTTCCCTGCTGCAATCACTCTAGTGAAATGCCAACCAACTGTCCTGACAATTTTCTCCCATTCTAACTAATCTACATCAACATCCATATTTGTGACACATTATGATGCTTTTACCATAAACTCAAAAACCCCCTTCACACAATTAAACTGTAATGAAATAAGCATCAGTGAAAACTTACCTTTCACTGAGATGTAGAGCTAACTTCTAGGTGGCAGGTAGCTATAACACATGAGAATGGAAACATGACACATACATAAACTAAACATAAGTTTTAGGTAGCAGAATGTATGAAATGAATGAAAACTAAAAAGGACATTATTTTTTAACAACAGTTTTCAACTGGCACTATCTGGAATTTATGAAAAGCACTTCATGTATCCAAACAACATGTAATGATGAAATGGGTGCCCCACATTTACACCAATATGTAAACATACTACAGATATTCAGCAAATTTAAGTTTTATATAACAGTTTACACGAAAGGAATGAAAATTTAAAAAATCACAATATTTTTTACAATATTAAAAAGACATTCTCCAGAAATTGTAAAAAGCACTGGAATGTATTCGAAGCAAAACATGGCATAGTGCTACTACTCAGTCTGTTGTCAGAGTGCTTGGAGAGTGTGACCGGCTTCTGCAACTGGCAACTGCCAACTTCGACCAGCCGAAATGGCTGTGCGGTTCTAGGCGCTACAGTCTGGAACCGAGCGACCGCGACGATTGCAGGTTTGAATCCTGCCTCGGTCATGGATGTATGTGATGTCCTTAGGTTAGTTTGGTTTAATTAGTTCTAAGTTCTAGGCGACTGATGACCTCAGAAGTTGAGTCGCATAGTGCTCAGAGCCATTTGAAGCAAGCCAACTTCGCAATGGGTCGCAAAAACAAAGTGGACTAATAATAAATTAAATTTAAGAAGAAGCACAAGCACAAAAACACTTACGAGTTTGGAGGAAATAGGTTAACTTCCATTGTTAGGAAACAACGACACAGTTCACATCACCAATGACAAAACTTTCATCCCAAGAAACTTTGACTTTGATGTCTGATACTGCTCCATTCCAATGACAGCCTGTGTGAATCCTGCCATTTGATGTGTATTTTACTGTCCACTTGCCCTGTTCACTTCTGCCTTAATGTTGTATTCGTAAACTGTACATACAAGTATTGTGTTTATCACTGGGACAAAACTAGAGATTAACCTGGATTAATCAAGCTTAACTGCAATTCATAAGCCAACAACATAGGATGTGTAAGCTTAAGACTAAGAAAAGGGCACACTTCAAGGAGTGGAGGATTTTGCATTTATATCACCAAAGGAACCAAGCTCAAATCAAGACATGACCTCAGTACTGTAAGTGAAGACAAACACTTTGAAATATCAGCTATAAAATTAACAGGGCTTGTTATCACCAAGAAGTTAATCATTTTGTGTGTGTATGGATTTCCCAGTGGTAGTGTGGACACTTTTTTCAATAAGTTAACAGAAGTTCTAGATAAAGTCTCAAGTACAAAGGTAAACATAATTGTGTGTGAGGACATTAACATCAACACTAAAATCATAAATTAATCCAGCAGCACCTTCATAAACATCCTTCAAAGTTTTGGCATGTCCCTATTGGTCAATAGTGCAACAAGAGTTACCACAACGACTTCATCAGTAATTGACCATGTGACCACAAATATGGACAGGGAAAATGTGATGTAGCTGTACAAGATCTCAGACTATCAGACCATCTCTCTCAAATAACAACAGTAAAGTCAGGCATAAAATCATTCCCTAAACTACAAGCTTACAAACCAAAATAAAACATTTTTCAAAGGAACTAGAAAAACAAAACTGGGATGTAGTGAATAAGGAAACCAATATGAATATGAAATTCTCTAAATTCTCCACATTGTTTAAATTGAACTTTGAAAAGGCATTTCCAAAAGTATGGATGTCTGTATCAACATCTTACAAAAACAGATGGATATCGGTAGGTATTAAGAAGTCCTCTCAAACACTTAAACACCTCAGTTCCATGAAAAAGATTCGCAATGATCCAGAATTCTTAAATTTCTATCATAGATACAAAAAGATCTATAGGAAAGTGCTGATTGCTGCAAAAAAGTCATTTAATGACAAAATAATATATAATGCAGAGAATAAAAGCAAAGCAGTCTGGGGTGTTATAAAAAAGGAAACAGGGAGAGGTAAACAAACACACAATAACATACAGCTAAGGGAAGGGGATAAAGTAATAAATGATCCACAGCACTTAGCAAACTACGTAAACGAGCATTTTTCAAGTATTGCAGAGACATTACAGCAAAAATTCCCCTAAACAAATATAAAACCTATAAATAATGTTGCACTAAATACAATGATGTTACTTCCAACCACAGAGAATGAAGTCAGTAAAACCGTTCAGAAGCTAAAAAATAAAAAGTCAGTAGGCTTAGATGAAGTACCAATGTGTGTACTGAAACAATGCATAGGGTTTATACAAGGCCCCTTAACAAATATAATAAATGAATCCTTCACTTCAGGGACATTTCCAGAGCAGTTAATACAGGCAAGAGTTGTACCTTTGCTTAACGAAGGTAATGCAGAAGACATAGAAAATTACTGGCCCATTTCCCTTCTGTCAGCATTCTCAAAAATAATAGAAGCAATTATGAAAGACAGATTAATGAATTACCTGAAGAAATACAATCTTTTGAGCGAACCACAGTTTGGTTTCCAAAGTGGCAAAAATATGGAGTCAGCCATAGTAGAATTCACAAAAGTTGTACTTGATGCTCTTGATAAAGATGAGTGTGTCACAGGCATATTTTTGGATCTTCTAAGACGTCTGATACATTCAACCACAAGATTCTATTAAATAAATTAGAAGCATTAGGAATAAGAGGGGTAGCTAATGACTGGTTCTGATCATACCTAACAGATAGGGTACAAAGAGTAGAGGTAACTTCAAATAGATCTAAACATTTAGTAAAACACTTATCAGAATTAAAATAAATTAACATAAGGGTTCCAGACGGTAGCATATTAGGAATAATACTGTTCCTGATATACATCAGTAGTGTTACTCATGGTGAAAAAATTCTCTTTGCTGATCACAACAATATTATAGTCACTGAGAAAACGAGAGACCTCCTTGCTGAGAAAGCAAATGAAACTCTCAAGGAAGTTTATGATTGGTCAATAAGCAATAAAGTGACATTGTACACAAAGAAAACTAATACCATGAATTTCAGCCTGAAGAGGAAAAATGATGATGTTAAATTAAATGTAGTTGGCACCTCTACAGACTGTGCAACAAATGCAAAATTTGTAGGAATGAATATTGATTCTCAGTTGAAGTGGTATGAACATACTAAGGTACTTGCAAACAGAATGTCATCAGCTTGTTATGCCCTTAGAATCGTATCATCAGTGTGTAACATGCAGTGTCTTTCAGTTACTTATTATTCACATGTACACTCAATTCTTAGCTATTGAATTCTTTTTTGGGGAACAAATGCACAAAATATGAACACAGTTTTCAAACTCCAGAAAAAAGCCATAAGATTATAACCAAAATTACCAGTTGAGCTCATTGTAAAGAAATTTTCAGAACATTGGGGATTTTAACTGCTCCATGTGAATACATTTACCATTCAGTTGTAAACATAAAAAATAAGATTGGTAATTACAACACAAACAGCTCTGTCCATGACCATACAACAAGAGATAGACTCAACTTACATTTACCAAGAAAAAGTAAACATAAAACTCAAAACAGCATTTTCTACCAAGGAATAAAACTGTACAATAAACTACCAAAAGAGATTAAAGAAATTGCAAAAATAAACTTATTTAAAAAGGCAGATAAAGTATCTCTTATGCAATTCATTTTATAGATTGAAGGATCACTTAGCTAAAACAGAGTAGGGGTTTGATAGTAATGTTATACAAATAAATAATAATAATAATGATTATAAAATATCCAACATTCCACATAACACCTTCACTTTATGTTTTCTTCCTTCTTTTTTTCCTTCCTAGGAATACTTACCCCCAAGCTATGTATAGCACAATACTAACACCTCTTCCTCTTTCTGAGATCAAAATCTCACTCATTATGGAGGGATGCTGACTCAGTTTTTTAGGATAGCAAATGGGAAGCTGCAGTACAGCAAATGGCTCAGAGATCACCAGTGTGCGTGTATGTGTATGTGTGTGTGTAGTGAGTGAAGTGTTATGAAACAATGTGTGTATAGTGTGTGCAGTAACTGATAGTGAGTTATGAGTGAACAGTGTGGCATTACATTATTTAATAAGTTATTTGTAAAAAAAATATTTGTATACCAGGAGTAAATCTAATGATTGTAACTAGAAGTCTGTAAATATAAGTGTATATGAATTAGCTTATTTTAAATTGATCTAAATTTGTAAATACTTTGACATGTCCTATATCCTTGTCAGCTTTAAACTTTCTCTACAGTAGTCTATGATGATTCTGTTAAAGTCTTGTGCTCCTGCATTTTTGGTGAAGCTCTTTCAAATTCTGAGTAACAGGGTTAATTGCAATAGATACTGCATGAGATTATTATTTTTAAAATCTTCACATATGTTTGATTGTATCAAGACAGGAACTATGGCCATAAGAAGACTTTTAGTTGATTCAATATGACAAAGGAATGCATCATTATATGAGTTATCAATCTTATATGATCATTAAAACATACCAACAACTTACTTTGATTTTTGGCATTGTTTAAGATATCCATCAATCATCAACACTTCATAGCATATCCTATTAATATTCTAATTAAATGTATAAAGGGAATCAAATATGTATTGTGTACTAACAGATGTATAAACATATATTGTGATATTCCTTTATGGGAGGACCTCATGCTGCCTGGAGATGTAGAGAAACCACGGAAACTCTCTGGAGAATGTTCCCCAGGCAGATATGTTCCCCAAATCGTTGTTTGTGAGGAAGAGGACCTCCACTACTTTCGACTGTGGGTCCTAATGATAATCCACATTGGAAGAGTTTTTAAGACAGAAATATTATGATCCTACACACCACAATTTTTTTGTTATTTCGTAAACTAAACATAATGCAGAAATGCTTTTAGTGCAGACCTATTTTGGGAAGTACATATGTCTTTTACTGTGAGAAGTGCAGATGTTCCACAATAATAGCGAATGTTGGTAGCAAGTACTGTGAATAATAAGACAAAGAATCTGAGCTGGCCAGTCACATGCAAAGATAGAAGTAGAGTGCATTTTACAGACTGCTATTGGAGAGTCATAATCTTACCATTAGTTAGTTAGTTCCATTTCCACATATCATTTGCATGTAAAATCATCATGATGAGAAACAATTTGTTTCTTATTCACATATCAAATTGTTTTTTAGATGTGCCTACATGCTTAGCACTTAAACCGTTTTTTGGGAAAAGAATTGAGAAGACATACAGATGTGAGTTAGTAACATTTACCCACTATCTTTTACACATTACAATAACAGAAATCCTTCTATAGGAAAGAAGGAGTAAGGATTGCTTCAGGGCCTGATATGGGACACATAAAAATCTCAGAGGTCACTTGAGACTTTAGTGCTGAGAGCAACAACTAGCAGTCAGAGCCAGTTCAGCTGCTATGTTCATACAGCCAACAGGAGACGTTGTCTCATGAATCATTCAAAACAACACACTATCATGCACCACATGGTAATGATATGCATTAGTGCAGCCAAGTAGGTATTTGCCTTTGTTCTCTTTGCCTCAGAGTAACAACTGACGTCCAAAGAAGCTAGCCTGTAGTAATTCTAATTACGATACACGCATTGTAATAACTAAATCATGAAGGGTTGCCAGAAAAATAAAAAAAAATTAGTTGTGAAATAAGCAGGAGGTCTGGTAACTTAGACATACAATGCTAGTCCCTTTCGCCCGCTCAATATTGGGTGATACACATTAAAAAACTGCTGATTTCACATTCACTGACTGCAAACTGGATGCAAACTGTGATGCAGCCATGCAGTATCTGTAAGCAGGCAGGCTTAAAGCAATAGATGCATACCATCAATCGACGAGCAGGGCAGAATACCAGCCAGCAGCGAAAGTTTGACCCTATTGTCCATAGAAATCAGCATCTGACCATAGGAATTGTGTGAGTAAGAATTACAGTCAGTTAAGGTTTTAAACTAAAAAGAACTTTCAGAACTTGCCTTTATTTGGTTGTCACATCCATTGTGACATGTAAGGGTGCGATTAGAACAATAGACACTGGTTCCTTCCATGATTCATGGTACTGAATACCATCATTGGACATAACTGTGAGTACCCTGTTGCAAATAGAGCATTAGATCTAGTTGTTCTAGTTATTGATTGAAGCACCTAACAACAGCTGAGGTTACAAAGCTCATTGGCGTTTTGTATGTGTACTAAATGGGTCTTAGGACTCTAGTGATAAGCCAGTGTCCGTGTTCGTCATCAACTTAATGTAGACACGTGCAGAAGCATCAAAAGCAGATCAAAAGCCAGTCTAGAACTCATTTACTTATTAACACCACATCTATCTTCGTACCCTGACATCTGTGTCGTTTTTTACCATCTTCAACCACAGAGAACTGAAAAATGTCCGCTTGACCCCGTCACTGTCTTACCTCCTGCACAGAGCCACTTTCTTTCCTAGGACAGATGACCTCAAATCTCATGTCATCTCCGGTAACCTTTCGATCACAGCCAATCAACAGCCAGACTTCGTGGGTGAAGCACCATTAGTAGCGTATTTAGATTCTCCATATGTATATTTAGTTTAATTCTTAAATTCTTTACTTAGCGAGGTGGCGCAGTGGCTAGCACACTGGACTCGCATTCGGGAGGAGGCCGGTTCAATCCCGCGTCTGACCATCCTAATTTAGGTTTTCCGTGATTTCCCTAAATCGCTCCAGGCAAATGCCGGGATGGTTCCTTTGAAAGGGCACGGCCGAGTTCCTTCCCTGTCCTTCCCTAATCCGATGAGACCGATGACCTCGCTGTCTGGTCTCGTTCCCCAAACAATCCAATCCAATGTAATCTTAAATTCTTTCGGTTCTTTTGTGACCTTGCAAAGTTTGATTCTTAAATTAATTACGCGTTTTTGAATTTGAGAGGTATAGTATAGCATTTTGGTGATGGTAATACATAATTTCACGCAGTCATCATTTGTTTATCTGTTTCTGGAAGGGCAGTAGCCTTTGACGACCGCTCAATCAGCTGACAGCTTCCACTGATGAAGTATAGTGTGTGTGCATGCTGAGTGCAGATGCAGGGGGAGCTGGCTGCAGTTCATCACTGTTCCAAGATGGCCGCCGAGTAAGTGAGGCCAGAAACCATTTCCAGAAAGTTAAGTGATTTAGACAGAAATATAATTTAGTTTAACGCCGACAACAAATTAAATACATGCATTAGTGTATAATTTAGTCTTGCCGTTAAAGGTTTGACTTTTCTTTGCGTATTTTTTCAGAAAACACGAAAAGATCGTAACTTCGCGAAGTCGCGCTTAGGCTTAAATTTTGTAAACGTGTTTGTTTCTTGTTTCACGGTAATTTAACTAATTTCTCGGTAACAAATAAGTAAACTACCGTAAATAGCGTATAACTTCATTGTTTTAATACAGGTTTCAGAAAAACAGCGTAACTTTATATCAGAAACTTGCTTATATACATTTGTTTATAGGCATAATTCTCGTAACGTTTTTGGAGAATCAAAGTTAAAGTATCTCGTTTAATTGTCCTTTTTTCATTCCATCGAGTGAAATATAAAATAAATAGCGTATACCTTCATTGTTTTAATACAGATCTCAGAAAAACAGCGGAATTTTAAATCAGAAACTTGCTTATATATATTTGTGAATAGGCTTAATTCTCGTAACGTCTTTTTTGATTTTCGGTAATTTAATTGATTTATTCTAGCTAAAGTATTATTTTTGCCATGAGTGAGAAGTGCCTGACTTGCCGTAGAATTGTTAGTTCCGGGATTTGGTGTGATGGATGCAGTAGTTTTTTTTCACTGGGGGCACTGCAGTGGCGTGGGTGTCGGGAAAGTGGAGCAGGCTCATCAATGGTTATGTAGGATTTGCAGCAGAGATAGGAAGATAGTGGAACAGGAGGGGAAAATTGCTGCCCTTCAGGCTGAGCTAGATCGGGCTAGGGAAGATCTGGACAGGTTAAGGAGGGAGAAGGGCAAAGAGAGGTGGGAAGTGGCAACAGGTAGCAGAAGGAACAGGCCTAGAACTAAGTCTGACAGTTTTGTGGTGAATGTCAAAAATAAGTTTGTCCTGTTGCTTCAGTTAGAAACTGATGAGCCTCAAGCAGAGGTAGGTGTAGACAGGACACAACAAACTTTCAATAGGAAATTGAAAAAGAATGTAGGAAAGCCAACGAAAAGGAAGAAAGTTTTGTTGTTAGGCAGTTCTCATGCCAGAGGTGTAGGCCAACTTCTGCAGGAGGAATTAGGACCAGAATACCAGGTCACAAATTTTTTCAAACCAAGTGATAGTCTGGATCAGGTGACAGAGGAATTAGGTTCACTCTGTAAGGGATTTACCAGGGAAGACACCGTGGTTATTGTAGGAGGGCCAGGGAACAGCATCAACAGAGGTCCTGGGTACAGTATAGAGTGTGACCTGGTAAAGATTGCGTCGGCATCGAGACACACCAGTGTTGAATTTGTATCTGTCCTGAGACGCCATGACCAGCCTCATTTGAACTCTTCTGTTGGGAGAGTTAATTTGGAGTTGGAACGGCTACTTGGTTTGGGTGCGGGGGCTCATATTGGTGTGGTTCCTGTTGATTCTCTCAGTAGGTGGGACTATACCAGGCACGGCCTACATCTCAACAGGAAAGGGAAGGGGAAACTGGCTGGGGTAATAGCAGGAAATTTAAGGGGGGGAGGCACTGCCATGAATGGTAAAATACCAGTGGTTACAGGTGTTGGAGCAGCACCTTTTTTTAGGATAGGTAAGACAGAAAGATGTCAAGTTCTACGAGAGGTCAGGATTGAGCCAAATCTTCAGTTTAGGAAAGAAATTAAACAGCACAATTATATCACATTGGATCACCAATCACAGCTGTCAATTATAAATTTTCACCAATCACCAGAAATTTTATCTCCACCAAAAAAAAAGTTGTATCTCAGTCCTAGGTAATTGCATTGATGAATTTAAGTCACCCAACCCAGTTGACATAATCTGCCTCTCTGAACACCATGTGACCACTGGTATAGCAACTAGGCCTAAGCACAATGAGAAACTCAGACAGGAGAGTACTGCAAGTGTTAGAATAAGGAAAGGTTCACATAAAAGTATAACTAAAAATAATGTAAGTATATTTCATCAAAATATTGGGAGTTTAAAGAATAAAATAGATGAGCTTCTGGTTTGTTTAGAAGATTTAGAAGCTGAGGATGAAATAGATATACTATGCCTGTCTGAGCATCACATTGTTACTGATATGGATAAGGTAAATGTAAGTGGATATAAACTCTCTGCACATGTAATGAGAGAAAATATGGAGAAAGGAGGAGTTGCCATATATGTCAAAAGTTATCACTGTGCAAAAAGTATAGAAACAAAAAAGTTTTGTGTAGAGAAACATATAGAAGCATGTGCCTGTGAGCTTAAATTAAATAAAGGCACATTTATAATTGTAACTGTATATAGGTCCCCATCAGGAAATTTTCATCTATTTCTGAAAAATGTGGACTCCTTGTTGTGCTATATGTCAGACAGGGGGAAGCAAATTATTATTTGTGGGGACTTCAATGTAGATTCTCTGAAAGAGGGTAATAGGAAAAATGACCTTGAAGTATTACTCGGTTCTTTCAATTTGACACCCGTTATTGATTTTCCTACTCGGGTGGTAAAGGATAGCAGCTCACTGATAGATAACTTCTTTATAGACCAAGATAAGTTTAACCAGATAAATGCTCAGCCTGTTGAGAATGGTCTTTCTGATCATGGTGCACAGCTAGTTACAATATATGACATAGCTCCATTCAGCAATACTAAACAGTCCTCCAAAGTAGTACGTTCAGTCAACGATTTAACAATTGCAAATTTCAGGGAAAGCCTACAGCAGTTAGACTGGGATGAGGTGTACCGTGAACCTGATGCCAATTTAAAATATAATTTATTTCATGACATTTTTGTAAATGTATTTGAAAACTGCTTCCCCCAAGAAAATAGTTAAATGTACTCGTAAGAAACCTTGTAACAAATCATGGCTTACTAAGGGTATAAAAATATCTTGTAACCGGAAAAGGGAAATGTATCTGACAGCAAGAAAGAGTAGTGACCCAGTAACTATCAAACATTATAAAAACTACTGTGTTATATTAAGAAAAGTTATTAAAAAAATCCAGAAGTATGTGTATCATGTCTGAAATCAGCAACTCTGATAATAAAATTAAAACAATTTGGAATATTATTAAAAGAGAAACAGGTCATCCAAGAGCACAGGAAGACAGTATTACCATCAAATTGAATGAAAAGGTTATGAACAAAAAGTCAGAAGTTGAAAATATTTTTAATAATAATTTTCTAAATGTTGTGGATATAGTAGGATCCAGGTGTTCATTAGAAGATACTAGGCTGTTAATGGAAGAGGGCATACCTATGCAATTTGATACAATTGAAATCTCACCCACTTCTCCCTCTGAAATTAGGAAAATAATAAACTTGCTTAAAAGCAAAAACTCACATGGAATTTGATGGCATTTCCAGCAAAATACTAAAAGCTTGTTCTCAACAGATAAGTAAGATTCTCAGCCACATGTGTAATAGCTCTCTGGAACAGGGCATTTTCCCTGATAGACTGAAATATGCTATTGTTATACCTTTGCATAAAAATGGGGATAGATCTGATGTCAACAATTACCATCGAATCTCCCTTCTAACAGCTTTATCTAAAATTTTTGAGAAAGTAATGTATTCAAGAGTAGCTTCACATATCTGTAACAATGAAGTACTAACAAAATGTCAGTTTGATTTTCAGAAAGGTTTTTCACCAGACAATGCCTTATATGCTTTCACCAATCAAATTTTGAATGATCTGAATAACCGAACACCACCCATTGGGATTTTTTGTGATCTCTCAAAGGCTTTTGATTGTGTAAATCATGAAATTCTGCTAGACAAGCTCAAGTATTGTGGCATGAGTGGGACAGTGCACAAATGGTTTAATTCGTACCTAACTGGAAGAGTGCAGAAAGTTGAAATAAGTAGTTCTCATAATATGCAAAGATCAGCATATTCCTCAAACTGGGGAACTATCAAGAATGGGTTCCACAAGGGTCAGTCTTGGGTCCTTTGTTGTTCTTAATATATATTAATGACTTGCCATTCTATATTCATGAAGAGGCAAAGTTAGTTCTCTTTGCTGATGATACAAGTATAGCAATCACACCTGACAAACAAGAATTAACTGATGAAATCTTCAATACTGTCTTTCAGAAAATTACTAAGTGGTTCCTTGTAAACAGACTCTCACTGAATTTTGATAAGACACAGTACATACAGTTCTGTACAGTGAATGGTATGACGCCATTAATAAATATAGACCTTAATCAGAAGCATATAGCTAAGGTAGAATATTCCAAATTTTTATGTGTGTCCATTGATAGAGATTAAATTGGAAGAAACACATTGATGATCTGCTGAAACGTTTGAGTTCAGCTACTTATGCAATAAGGGTCATTGCAAATTTTGGTGATAAACATCTTAGCAAATTAGCTTACTACGCCTATTTTCACTCGTTGCTTTCATATGGCATCTTATTTTAGGGTAATTCATCACTGAGGAATAAAGTATTTATTGCACAAAAGCGTGTAATCAGAATAATAGCTGGAGTCAACCCAAGATCATCCTGCAGACATTTATTTAAGGATCTAGGGATATTCACAGTAGCTTCTCAGTATATATACTCTCTTATGAAATTTGTTATTAACAACCAAACCCAATTCAAAAGTAATAGCAGTGTGCATAACGACAATACTAGGAGAAAGGATGATCTTCACTATTCAAGATTAAATCTAACTTTGGCATAAAAAGGGGTGAATTATACTGGCACTAAAGTCTTTGGTCACTTACCAAATAGTATCAAAAGTCTGACAGATAACCAACAAGTATTTAAGAAGAAATTAAAAGAATTTCTGAATGACAACTCCTACTCCATAGAGGAATTTTTAGATATAAATTAATAAAAAATAAAAAAACAAAAAAATGAAAAACTTGTTATATTAACTTAAGTATGTTGTTAAATTAACTTAATTATATCATGTATTGGAAAATTTGACTCGTTCCACATCATTACGAAATATCGTATTCATGATCCATGGAACTAGTATTAATCTAATCTAATATAATCTAATCATGAACAGCTTAAGTCGCTTATGGCCATGGTCAGCAAATCTGCAGGCAGCTGCCTTGGGGTGCAGCAACAGCAGAGAAATTGGCTCATAGCACGAGGCACCTCAGATGTCACTTGTTTCACCCACAGGCTATGCAGTGAAGGCACCTACTAGCATACCCAATTTGAGGGATCCGCACTGACTGCAAGGTGAGTGGTGACTTGTTACGCAGTCACATCGCTCGAGGTGGAGAGGCAATGTAGAGGCTGACCATCTGGCCTCGCATATTCACCCTGTGAGTGACCAGGTGGCCACTCCTTCAATAGAGCCCGAGCAGCATGGGGGGGGGGGGGTTAACTAGTTACTAGTTATTGGGAGCTCTGATGTTAGGTGCAGTAAGGAGCCTTTTAGGGACATGGTGCCTAGAGCCAGAAAGAGTCCAAAATGCAATTTTGTAGTATCGTACTGTAACGCCGGAAATGCATATCCTCCTATTTCCATCTATTGCACTGCAAATTTTTTCCTTATTTTGTTACCTGAAGATATAACATTTCTGTGTCTTTGTATATTGTAATTGTTTTACTATTTGTATATATATATATATATATATATATATATATATATATATATATATATATATATATATGCATTTATTTCAATGATAATTGGCTTGTTTTGTGAATATTATTTGTATTTATACGCTGGGTCTGGCCTAGGGAAAACTATGCTATCGAACGAATACATCAATAGGTCGTGTGGAGAACCAAAGTGTTTAGGATCTTTGGAAGTGTTAACTCTGTCGCATGGAGCGCGGGCAGAGAGAGTCTGGCTGGGGTAGGGTGGTGGAGCAGGTGTGTTGGGTGACGCTCCCGCGAGTTGCCGCGCTTTCGGGGTTTGGTAGCATGTAATTGCGCTCGAATTACTATGATAGTTTCTGACACAGTGTCACGGACGGGAAGCATTAGCTGGCGCACATCAAGAGCCCATTTCGCCTGGAGACTGAGTCGAGAAAAAGGCACGAGGATTTATTGTGGGAAAATAAAGAAACAGTCGAGGACAAGTGTAGACAGATAGTAGTGTCTGTTAATATGCACGACCTACAACTAAACGTGTTGATTGATACCGGTGCAGAATTGAGTGCTGCATCTGGGAAAATATTTGAGTTATTGAAGGACAAACCTGGTATCGTAGTTATGCCAGTAACAGGAGTGAAAATTATCAGTTCAACTGGGGAGGCCAGTAAACCGGTCACAAAACAGATTTTTATCAACTTCGAGATATGTGGGGCACGATTTGAACAAGAGTTTGTCGTCGTGCCAGACTTAACTACGGAAGTAATTATCGGGTTAGATTGGCTATTAAAGTACCGTGCAGTAATTAATTGTGAAAGCAAAACTATGACATGTACGACACAAGATGAAACAGTAGTAGTTAGTTTTGACGAGGCAGGAGACGGGGTGCATAGGCAATACCAGCCTATACACATTGTTAACTGGCTGAATGCCTTAGATGTAGGCTTGAATTTGAACTACTGTAACGTGAGGAATCTACGGATTGACATTAGTATTGGTGTGAAAAAAGATCGTTTGCGAGAAATAATGAAACTAAAAGCTGACGCTCGCATACGTCGTTATGACGCTAAAGCGCGTTTTGCTAAGTTTGCAATCGGAAACTTAGTACTTGTAAAAGCTCATGAGAAATCGAGCGAGATAGACAATGAAATCTCTAAATTTAAGTTTGTGTATAATGGACCATATAAAGTCACTGGTATACCTCACACAAATGCTTATTGCTTAGAGTATCCAAGCTCTGGAAAACTATTAGGTATACGGAACATTGTAGACTTGAAATTGTACCAACCTAGGATTGATTAATACCACAGAATGGGTAATTTGTACAGTATGTAAATATAGAGTGTAAGATTTAAGGATTTGCTAGATTGCCATGCTTTTGCCTGACCAAGAGGATATTAAAGAAGTTGTAATTAACGAGTAATTAATTTTTACTAAATGATTTAAGTGAGAGTAATTATTAATCAATTGAAAAATCCAAGCTGCTAGTTTAAGTTTTCAGCTGAGTCACAGTAGATTAAGGAATGTAAATTTTGTAACTAGCTGTAAGATTTAATAAATATGTGATTTACTAGTCATTGCCGAGGCGCTGTTTTAAGTTTCAGGCTAGTACATGCGTGTGATGATGGACAATGTTGAGTTATCCACTGTGATAGTGTTAATGGACTCCTTGAGATTACTTGGGAGTGAGTTTTTCCGAAAGAATTCAGTGAAACGGACGTTCTGGAAATGCCGTTACACAGGCGAGTGAGATCAAGCGTGCCGCACAGGCGGGCGCAACAATACTGGCGAGGCGGAGCCGCTGTCGGCTCTTGTGCCGCTATCGGCATTCTTTGTACTTGCGAGTAAGGAAGGCGGAGTTGTTCTTCTTCCCGGACAGCTGATATGAAAGAATTCTGCTGCCAATATTTATGTTTTTGTCGATCTGCTGTATATTATTTTCGCCGGCCTGTGTGGCCGTGCGGTTAAAGGTGCTTGAGTCTGGAACCGCGTGACCGCTACGGATCAGGTTCGAATCCTACCTCGGGCATGGATGTGTGTGATGTCCTTAGGTTAGTTAGGTTTAATTAGTTCTAAGTTCTAGGCGACTGATGACCTCAGAAGTTAAGTCGCATAGTGCTCAGAGCCATTATATTATTTTCTTGTTTAGCGTTAAGTGGACTCTCATGACGAGAATATTAATTATGAAAAGGTTATATAAAATGTGTATTCTATGTAATTAATTATTAATTTGCGTGTTTTGATATACCTGTTTTTATGACCATGTACTCTGATTAATTTTGTAAATAGAATTCCATTTCTTGATACTGTTAGGAATTTTGACGATTTTAGAATAGCTAATCCATTTTCTATGTTTTCTATGAAACTTAATATGTTGTCAACCTGTTTTCTTTTGTTTAAGACGACAGAGTGGAATAAGATTAGGAGTGTCTCCACTCAATTATTATGGTCTAAAAATTGGTTTGTGGTTAATTAGCCTTAATTCTTGATTTTTTGAGCATATGCATTTCTGCTGTTTTTTTTTTCCTTTTTGGGACATTTTCTGAGTCTGTTTAGCTTACACGAACATCCTCAGACAATGTGGGGCACGTGTAACGCCGGAAATGCATATCCTCCTATTTCCATCTATTGCACTGCAAATTTTTTTCCTTATTTTGTTACCTGAAGATATATCATTTCTGTGTCTTTGTATATTGTAATTGTTTTACTATTTGTATATATATGCGTTTATGTCGATGTATAATTGGCTTGTTTTGTGAATATTATTTGTATTTATACACTGGGTCTGGCCTAGGGAAAACTATGCTATCGAACGAATACATCGATAGGTCGTGTGGAGAACCAAAGTGTTTAGGATAATTGGTAGTGTTAACTCTGTCGCATGGAGCGCGGGCAGAGAGAGTCTGGCTGTGGTAGGGCGGTGAAACAGGTGAGTTGGGTGACGCTCCCGCGAGTTGCCGCGCTTTCGGGGTTTGGCAGCATGTAATTGCGCTCGAATTACTATGATAGTTTCTGACACGGTGTCGCGGACGGGAAGCATTAGCTGGCGCACATCAAGAGCCCGTTTCGCCTGGAGACCGTGTCGAGAAATAGGCGCGCCAACATCCAGCTTCTGCAACAGCGACGGCCGACAATGAGTGACTGTCGCCACCTCCTCGATCGACGACTACAAACCTTCAATCAACCAACAAGGAAGACTGGTAGCACGTAAAGTTTTAGAACCGTATGGCAGACCTCAGCTTCTCAAACTGTTAAATTTTTCTCACTAAATTACAGCAACGTAGCATGAACCTTTGTTGCTCATTGTCTCAATTGCATTACCAGGCAGGTTGCCTTCCTTTTCCGGAATGAACCCGAGTGTCGTTGAAATTCAAACGCCAGCATTAAAGTAATATCATTCGATTTCACTGCTTTAATTTCAAAGTTCAGTTAAGGTATTCATAGCTGGCTACAATATGTAGATTAAACAAGCACAAATTAAGAGTGCAAGTTTTGTTACCGTATTTTAGCTTACCTGTGACTGCAGCTCAGCTTGGTACATACTAAATGCTACTATTGTTAATTGTCCAGAATCATTTAATTCAAGTTCAAAGTTAAATCTCTTATTTCTAAATTGCGTAGATTCAAGTAGCTTTTGAAATGATTGTTGAGGTAACCCAAGACTAACCTTGTATTATTGAATTTCGTAGTGCTTCAGAAACAAAATTCACTATTAATTTCAGTCACTAAATTAACTTTCAGTTTTCCGATTTTATTAATTCTTTTGCTAAATTAAGTCAGAGTGTAGCGAAATTTATTACTTCTGACAAACTTTCAGTTTTCACACAACACGTGTCAACCTTCAGTTGCCACGCTTTTAGTGCTAATTATATGTGCAATAACCTTTCTTTTTCACTTATTATAGTAGTTGTCCTTAGGACTGGCGACCGTAATTTTCCCCAAATCTCAAATATCTAATTAACGCCAATTAATTGTTAACATGACGACTGCACATTTACTTTCTTTATTAATTTTACCCTTTTCTCAAAATTAATTTCCACCAATTTCAGTTGCATTTTTCCTTTCATTTAGATGTAACCCTTTCCTCCCTCTTTACCGACAGATTAACTTCGGTGACGATTGCTTTTTCCCAAATTTCCATTAGGTACACGCGGTTTAATTTTTCGAAATATTCATAACAAAGTTTCCCAATTTACTGCTCTTTAGGTAATTTCTGGTACTGAAATTATTCTCATGGTCGAGAGCTGGCTAAAACTTGAAGTTGAAAGCTCTGAGACATTCAGTGATTGATGAAATGTATATGGGAAAGACAGATTATATGTCGTAGGAGAAGAAGTCTTTATTTAAGTTGTCAAAAGTACTGTCTCTATTGAGGTCGGATTTGAGTGTAACAATGAAGTTATGTGGACATGTGTAACAGGTTGAGGTGAAATCAAGTTAATTGTTGCACGCTTTTATCAGCTACCCAGTGTCACTGTGACAGTTTCAGAGTCATTCAAGGAAAGTCTAGTCAGTATCGCGGAAATACCCTGTTCATGCAACGTTAATTGGAGGTGGCTTTAACCTACCAAGTATGACCTACCAGTCAGACAATATTGTGAAGTACTTCTAAATGCGTTTTCGAAATCTGCCATGAACAGCTTGTTAAACAACCCACACACAACAGATATACTTGAGACCTTGTAGCTACAAACAGTCCTGACCTTTTCGACAGTGTCAGTGTAGAAACAGGGATTAGTGATCATGATGTCGTCATAGCGACTATGGTTACTAAAGGTAATAAACCCATCAAGAAGGCCAGAGGAGTGTTTACCCTAGAAGAAGCAGATAAACTGTTGATAGCGTCCCACTTAAAAGGTGAATGAATGTTGTTTAGCTCCAGCATGACGGTCGTAGAGGGATTATGGACAAAGTTTAAAGCATTTATAAATTGCACTCTGGAACCATATTGGGACTACCTCTTTAATTATTTTCATTATTAAACACTGGTCTACACAATTTTCCCTGACAAAGACTACTCGAACTTAATCTATTCATTCATTACCCACAATATACAAGCCCAACACAATGTGACTGCTATACATTGACAACATGACTCCCAATAATTAACACAATGGAATGACCCTGAAATGCAAGAAATCCTAACAATAATACAAATGCAAAGTATATGAAATTAAAGAAATATGAAACTACCTCCAACTCTGTTAATTGCCTAAACTCACGTCAATCACGAATCCCAACAGTGATAACCCCATTCTTTTTCATAAATCACTTACCTCATAGAAAATCTTTAAAACATGAACTACAGCAATTACAGGAAGTAGCAACTACAGCCAGCTAAATGAAAAGATTCCAACTACCATAGGCGCTAACTACTAGGAGGCACCCTGTTAGTGAAGGAAAGGTTTTGTTGAAGAGCAAACAATGCATTTAGAAAATTTTACCTTACTCATGTGACATGCAGTTCCAAAAATTATATACACTACTGGCCATTAAAATTGTTACACCATGAAGATAACGTATTACAGACGCGAAATTTAACCGACAGGAAGAAGATGCTGTGATATGCAAATGATTAGCTTTTCAGAGCATTCACACAAGGTTGGCGCCGGTGGCGACGCCGACAACGTGCTGACATGAGGAAAGTTTCCAACCGATTTCTCATACACAAACAGCAGTTGACCGGTGTTGCCTGGTGGAACGTTGTGATGCCTCGTGTAAGGAGGAGAAATGCGTACGATCACGTTTCCGATTTTGATAAAGGTCGGATTGTAGCCTATCGCGATTGCGGTTTATCGTATCGCGACAGTGCTGCTTGCGTTGGTCGAGATCCAATCACTGTTAGCAGAATATGGAATCGATGGGTTCAGGAGGGTAATACGGAATACCGTTCTGGATCCCAACGGCTTCGTATCACTAGCAGTCGAGATGACAGGCATCTTATCCACATGGCTGTAACGGATCGTGCAGCCACGTCTCGATCCCTGAGTCAACAGATGGGGACGTTTGCAAGAGGACAACCATCTGCACGAACAGTTCGACGACGTTTGCAGCAGCATGGACTATCAGCTCGGAGAGGCTGCATCACAGACAGGAGCACCTGCGATGGTGTTCTCAACGACGAACCTGGGTGTACGAATGGCAAAACGTCGTTTTTTCGGATGAATCAAGGTTCTGTTTACAGCATGATGGTCGCATCCGTGTTTGGCGACATCGCGGTGAACGCACGTTGGAAGCGTGTATTCGTCATCACCATACTGGTGTATCACCCAGTGTGATAGTATGGGGTGCCACTGGTTACATGTCTCGGTCACATCTTGTTCGCAATGACGGAACTTTGAACAGTGGACGTTACATTTCAGATGTGTTACGATCTGTGGCTCTACCCTTCCTTAGATCCCTGGGAAACCCTACATTTCAGCAGGATAATGCACTACCGCATGTTGCAGGTCCTGTACGGACGTTTCTGGATACAGAAAATGTTCGACCGCTGCCCTAGCCAGCACATTCTCCAGATCTCTCACCAACTGAAAACGTCTGATCAATGGTGGCCGAGCAACTGGCTTGTCACAATATGCCAGTCACTACTCTTGATGAACTGTGGTATCTTGTTGAAGCTGCATAGGCAGCTGTACCTGTACACACCATCCAAGCTCTGTTTGACTCAATGCCCAGGCGTATCAAGGCCGTTATTATGGCCAGAGGTGGTTATTCTGGGTACTGATGTCTCAGGATCTATGCACGCAAATTGCGTGAAAATGTAATCACATGTCAGTTCCAGTATAATATATTTGTCCAATGAACACCCGTTTATCATCTGAATTTATTCTTGGCGTAGCAATTTTAATGGCCAGTAGTGTAGTTGTCAATAATTCCACTGCCCAAACATTATCGACCACAAATCCATCATCATACATTTCCTTGCACATTTTCTTACTAACACATCATTTCATCTCACTTCACAATGCATGTCCTACCAACATAGAGTCCCCACTAAGAATATCATGTCCATACACTTCCCTATCCACTCACTAACTGCTAGTCCAACCAACCACACAATCTCTTGCCAAGGGAGCAGAGTGCTGTCAGCGATATTAATACAGTCGATAGCGCTGCCAACATACAAACAGCCTACTTAAATAGCTCCCCTACTCACCTAAAATAATTACAAACTATTTTGAGCAGTGGCCAAGACTAAGTTGATAAAATTTTTATTTAACAATATCAAATAGAGCAGATGTACAGAAAGATTAAGTAATATGCTGTTGGTTAATAAAGTAAAAATTCTCCTCGCAGTCCCTACAGACAGTCCTAATAACACATCAGAAGAGATGTCTATGCTAGTTTCTGCATTAATGGTGTCCTGCTTGAAACATTCATGTCGTTTCAGTATCCGGACATAACACTGCAATGCTATATGGATTGGAACGAGCACGTGAGGATTGATGTAGGGAAGGCGAATTGTCGATTTAGATTTATTGGGAGAATTTTGGGAAAGTATAGCCCATCGATAAAGGAGACACTATACAGGGTGGTCCATTGATAGTCACCAGGCCAAACATCTCTCGAAATAAGCATCAAACAAAAAAACTACAAAGAGCGAAACTCGTCTAGCTTGAAGGGGGAAACTAGATGGCGCTATAGTTGGCCCACTAGATGGCACTGTCATAGGTCAAACGTATATCTACTGCGTTTTTTATATAGGTATTCCCATTTTTTATTACATATTCGTGTAGTACGTAAAGAAATATGAATGTTTTAGTTGGACCACTTTTTTCGCTTTGCGATACTTGGCGCTGTAATAGTCACAAACGTATATGTACGTGGTATCACCTAACATTCCGTCGTGTGGACGGCATTAGGTTCGTGATACATTACCCGTGTTAAAATGGACAGTTTACCAATTGCGGAAAAGGTCGATATCGTGTTGATGTATGGCTATTGTGATCAAAATCCCCAACGGGCGTGTGCTATGTATGCTGCTCGGTATCCTGGACGACATCTTCCAAGTGTCCGCACCGTTCGACGGCAGTTACGTTATTTAAGGAAACAGGAAGTGTTCAGCCGCATGTGAAACGTCAACACGACCTGCAACAAATGATGATGCCCAAGCAGGTGTTTTAGCTGCAGTCGCGGCTAATCCGTACTTCAGTAGCAGACAAATTGTGCGAAAATCGGGAATCTCAAAAACGTTGGTGTTGAAAATGCTACATCAACATCGATTACACCCGTATCAAATTTCTATGCACTATGAATTTCATGGCGACGACTTTGAACGTCGTGTACAGTTCTGCAACTCGGCTCAAGAGAAATTACGGGACGATGAAAGATTTTTTGCATGCGTTCTATTTAGCGACGAAGCGTCATTCACCAAAAGCAGTAACGTAAACCGGTATAATATGCACTGTTGGGCAACGGAAAATCCACGACGTCTGCGACAAGTGGAACATCAGCGACCTTGGCGGGTTAATGTATGGTGGAGGAAGGATAATTGGCCCCATTTTATCGATGGCAATCCAAATGGTGCAATGTATGCTGATTTCCTACGTTATATTCTACCAATGTTACTACAAGATGTTTCACTGCATGACAGAATAGCGCTGTACTTCCAACATGATGGATGTCCGGCACATAGCTCGCATGTGGTTGAAGCAGTATTGAATAGCATATTTCATGACAGGTGGATTGGTCGTCGAAGCACCATACCATGGCCCGCACGTTCACCGGATCTGACGTCCCCGGATTTCTCTCTGTGGGGAAAGTTGAAGGATATTTGCTATCGTGATCCACCGACAACGCCTGACAACATGCGTCAGCGCATTGTCAATGCATGTGAGAACATTACAGAAGGTAAACTACTCGCTTTTGAGATGAATGTCGTTACACGTATTGCCAAATGCATTGAGGTTGACGGACATAATTTTGAGCATTTACTGCATTAATGTGGTATTTACAGGTAATCATGCTGTAACAGCATGCGTTCTCAGAAATGATAAGTTCACAAAGGTACATGTATCACATTGGAACAACCGAAATAAAATGTTCAAACATACCTAAGTTCTGTATTTTAAATTAAAAAATCTACCTGTTACCAACTGTTCGTCTAAAATTGTGAGCCACATATTTGTGACTATTACAGCGCTATCTATCACAAAGTGAAAAAAGTGGTCCAACTAAAATATTAATATTTCTTTACGTTCTACACAAATATGTAATAAAAATTGGGGGTTCCTATTTAAAAAAACGCAGTTGATATCCGTTTGACCTATGCCAGTTCCATATAGTGGGCCAACCATAGCGCCATCTGGTTTCCCCCTTCAAGCTAGACAAGTTTCGTTCTTTGTAGTTTTTACGTTTGGCGCTTATTTTGTGAGATATTTGACCCGGTCATGATCAATGGATCACCCTATATACAATGCTAGTGTAACTCATTCTTGAGTAACGTTCGAGCTGTTGGATCCTCACAAGATCACATTAAAGGAAGATATCGAATCAATTGACTCTCCAGCTGCTGGATTTGTGACCAGTAAGTTTGTTCAGCATACAGATATTATGGAGATGCTTCATGAACTCAAATGTGAATCCCTGGAGGGAAGATAATGCTCTTTCTATAAGGTATTATTGTGCTTATTTAGAGAACCAGTATTCGAGGCTGACTGCGGAATGATTCTAATGCCGCCAAAGTATATTTTGCATAAGAATATGAAGATAAGATGCGAGAAATTTGGGCTCGTATGGAGGCTTTTAGACTTTAGTTTTCCCCTCACACTATTTGTAAGTGGAACAGGAGAGGAAATGATTGGTACTGATAGAAGGTATCCTCCAACTTGCAAAATGCAGTGGTTTGTGGAGACTGTATGTAGATGTAGAAAATACACACATTCTCACTATGCAGTAACAATTGTTAGTGGGAGACAATGATGCACTATTTTCATTTAGAGTTCTTATACATTTCTCTAACTTTGCAGAGACAGTTTAATTATTGTATAATTAAATTTGTTAAAGCTTATTTCTGTGGCTGCCAGTGTATAACACTGACTGCAATGTGTGTACATTCTTGACAAGCTGTTGGTTAGCAGTAATCTTTTTTGTTTGTCATAAACTGTGAATGAAAAATTTACACTGAACACTGTAGGCTTTAATTTGCAGTTCTATAAGTCACAAAACAATGATCGCTCCACACATAAGGATCGACATATATAGCATGGACGATAATATGAAGTTAGGATTTCTGTCTAAAATGATAAATATGTACTGCAGTTTGTAAATCTCACCTATAACCATTTATTAATTTTGAGGGAATGGTAAAATTAGCAATGTCTAAATTGACTGATTACAAAATTTCACCCATGATTACTCACTGCTGAGAGCAGACATCTTTCGTTATTAAATATAGCTTCTACCATTCAATTTCCACAATCTCTTTGGCAAAAGGCTATCTTATTTACTTATTTTTTGTAATGTACAGAAATTTTTTCTCATAATTGTCGCTTGGTTTGGCAGGATGAGCAACTGATGAAACTGTGGTGTACAGTAAAGTGTCGGCTTTGAGTGACGGTAAGAAGATGCACAGTGACTTAGGCATAATTTATGGTTAGTGTTATGATAGGCAGCTTGCCCTAAATGCAGGAAAAATGTAAGTTAATGCAGATGTGTAGCGAAAACAATTCTGTAATGTTTGCTTACAGAATTAATAGCATGTTCCTTGAAGAACACAAAGAAATTAAATGGAAGGATCAAGAAAGGGCAGCAGAAGGGAAGATGTACGATCAACTTCCTTTTATTGAGAGAATTTTAGAAAAGTGTGGTTCATCTGTAAAGGAGAATGTGTATAGAACACTAGAGCTATCCAATGTTGAGTACTAGTCGAGTATTAGGGATCCCCACCAGCTTGGGTAAAAGAAGACATCAAAGCAATTCAGCGATGTTCTTTTCGCCTAAGACCCAAGAAAATCAGATAAGAGAAAGTAATGTTCACAGAGAGGCATACAGACATTCACTTTTCCTGTTCTCAATTTCTGGGTTGAACAGGCAAGGAAATGACTAGTAGTGGCACAAGGTAGCCTCCACCCTGCACTGCATAGTGGCTTAAGGCGGATGTATGTAGATTTAGATGCAGAAACCTGCCATGTTGCGATTGTCGACTCACTTCAGTAGAGTTCACCTACTTGCATGTTTGTATTGTGTGTGCATACGAATTTTACAAGTTCTTCATGAGATTTTGTTGATCTGTGTTCTTGATTAAATGTCACACATCACACTCAAGTTCCCAGCTCAAGTTTAATAAACTTTCACTATTATTATTATTATTATTCTCGAATCAGAACATTACAAATTTACAGTAGCCATACACATCAATAAATATGTACATATATATACACAAATTGTATTTATATTACATGTGCCCAGTACTTTGCAACCTCCAAAGCGCTTGGAGTGGCTTGCAGGAGATCAATCTTCGTGCAGGATGTAGGGCACAAAAGGCACTGGAGCATGTGGCTTGTGGTTTGTTCTTGTCTACAATCACAGGACGTATCTTCTGTTATGAAGCCCCATCTCTTCAAGTTGTCTCTGGATCGTCCAACTCCTGATCGTAATCTGTTTAAAGATTTCCACACCAGCCAGCTCTCGTTGTGTCCAGGTGGTAGTTCTTCAGCTTCTGGCATCTGCAGGTGAGGCGTCGACTTCTTCCATAACTCCACCTTGTCGACTTTCACGATTATAAGCATGAACAAAATGACTCCTTCCATTTATGGTTCCTTCAACAGTTTGTCCACATCTGATTCACTTCATTATTGCATGAATGTGAATATAGTTATTTATTTTTGCATACAGTCCAAACTACCCTATGAATCACACACAAATTCAGCCCATATGTATGAAACGATATTATTAGAAACAGCAATTTTAACAACAAAACACTTAACTGATCTTTAGTAAACACTAAAAGAAGCCTCTGTTTCTGGTGTGAGGTTAATTGATACACTCAAATCTGGAATTTATGTGTAAGCATCTTTATTCTTCTAGCAAGTGGTTTCGGCATTGGCAGGGTGTGGAAATGAAATGAGCATATGGCATCGTTGGCCAGGAGGCCCCATCTGGGGAAGTTCAGCTACCAAGTGCAAGTTTTATTTCAGTCAACGCCACATTGGACGACCTGCGCGCCAGTGATGAGAACGAAATGATGATGAGGACAACACAACACCCAGTCCCCGAACTGAGAAAATCTCCAACATGGCTGGGAATCGAATCTGGGTCAGTTTGTATGGGAGGTGAGCATGTTACCAACAAGCTCAGCACAGGGAACTTCAATATATCATTATTTATGTCGTAAGTAGCCTGTTTGTATTTTGGCAGCACTATAGACTGTGTTAAAATTGCTAACAGCACTCTGCGACCTCGGCAAGAGATTCTGCAATTGGATGAACTAGCAGGTAGCAAATGGATAGGGAAGCGTATGCACATGATATCCTCAGTGGAGACTCGGTGTTGGTAGGACATGCATTGTAAAGTGAGGTGAAATGATGTGTTTATAAGGAAATGAGCAAGGAAATGTATGATGCTGGATGTGTGGTTGATACCATTTGGACAGTGGAATTATTGACAAATATATAATTTTTGGAACTGGATGTCACATGAATAAGATAAAATTTTCTAATTACATTGTTTGCTCTTCAACAAAATCTTTCTTTCGCCTCCTAGTAGTTAGAGTCTATAGTAGTTAGAGTCTTTTCATTTAGCTGGCTGTAGTTACTACTTGCAGTGATTGCTATAGTTCATGTTATGAAGATTTTTTGTGAGGTAATTGACTAATGAGAAAGAATAGGCTTTGTACTGTTGGGATTTGTGATTGAAATGAGTTTAGGGAATTAACAGAGTTGGAGGTATGTAACACTTATATCGATTAGAAGTAGCTTTGTATTATGTATCTCTGTCTCTACAGTTATAGAGTGTTTATTCTTAGTTAGTCAAGGACATTGATTTGTGACATGAAATTTAAAGTATTGTTATGTATATATGGAAAAAGATAAATGACTGTTAAAAAATGAAATTTTATAATATGTGTATGGTTATAAAGAAAATAATGTTATTGGAAAATCGTTCAAGCTTAGGGCATTTGTGTTTGTAATATGTAAAAGACATTGGGAACTCCCTCTTCAATGACAGTGGCTCAGCGCGATGTAAAAGGTGGTTTTGCCGGTCGAAATGGGCGGCTACTTGGTGGGACCGATAGGCTGTCAGTGGCTGGTTGTATCATGGTACACATCGAAGGTGCCAAGGGAGGCAGTTGGAAGCAGTTTTGCAAGGAAATTTGCCTCAAATATGGATTTGGTTGTTGCTTGGTACTCTCGGCAATAAGGAATGGCTGTAACAAGTTAAAAATCCGTCACCAAGAAGAAATTTTATAGAGCATTCAAACAACAAGAGCTGTGAGTATGGTTAGCTGCCACATCGCTTGCCACCATCCACCACTGCTCCACCAACTTCATACACACAGATATATATAAGAGCATGGACCAGTTAATTTGTGTGAGTGATTTTAATAATAATCCAAATGCTATAAATCAGTGTTTGGAACTGCATCTTTTATCCTGATCATGAACCTATGCAGGGTCCCCTCCTAAGCGGTTATCAAACTGAGCATTCTGTTTCAAATGCACTATTATTGTGTATTTATGTTTGTCAGATGTGCAAGGATTACTAAAATTGAAGTTAGTTAGAATTTTACTAAAGTACTCTCAGCTTATTGCAAAAATTCAGTGCCAGACTGTGTAAATGTTACTGTCAAAAATACCTACTTCACAGGTGATGAAAAAATTCAGATATGTTACATTCATTTGGAACTTTATTTAACTTTGATTACTATCATTAACGAATTTTTGAAGTTAATTGAGCTTGTTGAATAATTTGCTTTGAAAAGTAAAAATATAAAATATTCCAAGTGCAGTTAAGAGTTAATTTTGTTTGAATTAGTCTTTGCTACTGAAGTAATCTTAGAGCTTGACAAGTGACACCATACTAGTTTGTGTGCTCCCCATCACAGTGTCGCAGAAGAAGCTCAGTGGCACTGTCACTGTGGTGTAGTGGTTATGATAGTAGACTATTGCATGGAGGGTGGTGAGTTCAGAACTCGCCTGATGTGTACAATTTTAATTTCTATATTTGGTTCACCGAGCGAGGTGGCGCAGTGGTTAGCACACGAGACTCGCATTCGGGAGGATGACAGTTCAATCCCGTCTCCAGCCATCCTGATCTGATTTAGGTTTTCTGTGATTTCCCTAAATCTTTTCAGGCAAATGCTGGAATGGTTCCTTTCAAAAGGGCACGGCCGATTTCCTTCCCCATCCTTCCCTAACCTGAGCTTGCTTTCCGTCTCTAATGACCTCGTTGTCGACGGGACGTTAAAAACCACTAACCTAACACACTAACCTATATTTTGTTCGATGACATTCTAGAAGTATCCACAACTATCAAGAATCATTGAACTGGAATGTTCTGTAACTGTATTATATCGTATGTTTTCTGGCCCCATGCAGTTTGGTATGCACTCTTGCATACGCAACTGCTGAATAAACCTTCATTAAGTGAAGTTAGTGTTAGTCATTCATCAAATTACACCCCTCTTCTGTGTGACAATATTCTTCGCATATTAAACAGATGATTGGAGTATTATACTACAAAGAATCTAATATAGTTCTATAAATGGGAATATAAACACTGTGATTGTTGTATTATTTATTTTAATAGTGGTATTTATATGTTGGTTCAGGCAGAAGCCCATCCTAGACAAGTTTAGTTCTGCACTTCTTGCACGAACATTTCAGGACTGATCCAAGTAACAATACTGAGTGTAGCTCTTATTAGTGTGAGTTTGGTACGATTTTACTTTGTATGATTACTAGTATATACATTATTGGTGGCTGCTGATAAGGACAGCTCAGAGTGCCCTGTGTCAGTTTGTATCCTATGTGCTATTCAAAGGGAAATTTTAATGAAAGTCACTTCAATAACTAATATTCAAGTTTCTTAAACATACAGGGTGCGTCAAAAAAATGTATACACACTTTGAAGCGTCATAGAAAATTTATTTCCCGTCTACAATGTTAAATTTCTGGAAATGGAAAGCTTAAAGTCCAATTGGAAAAATAAATGTACTTTGCAAATGTGATTAATGTTCAAACTGGTGGCCTTCAGCATCAATACATTTCTGAGTACGAGTCACCACTGATTCCGTACACCGTACCAAAGTGTCCAATGAGATTTCCTCGCACACCGCTGAATCTCATTCCAAAGTGTGTCCAGGTTACGTGGTTTACGTTTGTACACCTCTTCTTTTACTGTGCCCCATAAGAAGAAATCCAACAGCCTGAGGCCTGGAGAGCGTGCAGGAAACTCGATTGGTCCCCTGCGTCCTATCCACTGGCCTGGCACACTGTGATCCAGGTATACTTGTACATCCCTATGATAGTGTGTCAGGGCGCCATCTTGCTGGAAATAAAACTCATCATTACTGTATAATGCATGAATGGCAGGGAACATGGAGTCAGGAAGCATTGTTAGGTATGTTTCTCCAGTAACAGTACCTTCAAAGCGGAAAGGCCCAATGAGTCCCCTTGCAGACAAACCACACCACACATTTACACCAGGCAAATTCACAGCCTTTTCAACTGTAATGTGAGGATTATCTTCAGCCCAGTACACGCAATTGTGCTTATTGACAGTTCCATTGAGTTTGAATTGGGCTTCATCCAGCCAAATTATGCTACCCATAAATCCTGGTTCACGTCTCAACATCTCCTGAACCCATTCACAAAATTCTAACCTTCAATCTGGATCACCATCACTTAGCTGTTGCACCAGCCTTGGAATGTACACAAGAAACCTGCTTTTCTTCAGAATGCATAGCACACTACTAGTACTTACATTACTCTCACGTGCCGGTTGCCTTGAAGATTTTTAGAGGCGAACGCTGAAACGTTTCCAAGACCGCAGTTGTGGAATCATAACTTGTAGCTGTACGAGGTCGCCCTGATCGACCTTTATGCACATCACACACTGTTCCATGAATTTCGAATTTGTCTCATAGACGTGTAATTGTTAACCTTGAAGGTGGTTCTGTATCATGCTCACTTCTCCACTGTCTTCGAACCGCAGCTACATTCTCTAACTTCCAGTACCACTTAATTATCTGCTCAAATGCACGTCCGCCATGTTGCAGTTACTTCCTTGTCACTGCTGCCACCTGTTGAAGAAATATAACATTACTTTGTCACAGATATTTAACCTTGTAGAACGGGAAATAAATTGTCTATGACAGTTCAAAGTGTGTATACATTTTTTTGAAGCACCCTGTATATTAAAAAATCAATGCACCTTATTGGGTTGGCAACGTTCGATTTTGCATTCGTTTATGAATTTTACTACTTTGATTAACCCCAAAGTTAGAGCCTGTTTAGTTTTTCTGTTAATTGCGCTCTATTCAAAATTGTAGTCTGATACCTTCATCCATTAGAGACATGTATGGTCAAACCTCAAAATCCTCCCAGAGGGTAACATTAGCTTGTGTCATGCTAGGCTAGTGTTATAGGTAGTTTCATATTTATTTAACTTCATATTTTTTGTATTTGATTTATTGTTAGGATTTCTTGAAATCCAGGGCCATTCTTTTCTGTTAATTATTGGAAGCCATATTGTCAATGTATAGCAGTCAGATTGCGCTGGGCTTGTATATTGTGGGTAATAAATTAACAGGTCAACTTTGTGTTGTCTATGTCAGAGAAAATTGTGTAGGTCAGTGCTTAATAATGAAAATAATTAAAGAAGTAGTTTCACCTAGTGACCCTGTCAGGATACTTAACGCTCATCTTCTGATTTCCTTGTAGTTTGAATAATTAATGCATGATTAGAAATTAGTTATTGTGGACTGCTAGTGCGTAATTGTATGTGTGGGATTTCGTTTGTACTTGTAGTTTCTTATTTTTGTACTGTACTGTAATGAGTAAAGTAGCTGTGGCATGCATGTTGGTTTGCACTAATTATCTCGCAGTCACTTTTGCATCTATTTAGATATTTATTATTTTCAGTGTTATTTTAGTGTTTCCTCTTATTTTTGATTTTCAAAATGTTTTTTGTGATTTATTGTGTAAAATAGTGTGATAATCATGGCGAGTGAAAAACATAAAACTAGGCTGCAAAGCAAACTGAGAAATGACTGTGGCGATGGGCATAGCTTGTTAAACCTCCTACTAACAAACTGACAAATTTTCAAGGCAATAATTTGGTAACAGTGCATAGGGACGTGGATCAGATAGTAAGTAACGAGTTGCAAATTGAAACAATCTGTGAACAGGGAACTCTTGACGATCGATCGGTCGGTAGCAGTTCGCCTCAGAATCGCGAAATAAGAGAACAAAATCTTGCAAATACTGTAGATTCAGGTTTTGCATCAATACACTTTTCTCAATTAAGTCAAGACAGACTCTCTGCTTTTCAAAATACGAACATTGCCGGTACAAACGCGCTGACGAAAAACAAAAAGGAACATGTTTAAGTCAATAATGCATTGGTATTGCAATTAATTAAAAAAATATCAAACAGACCAGAAGCTTCAAAAGTTAGACACAATTTACGAAATTAAACAAACACATGAACAAACTCGTGAAGATTTAACCGCTGAGGTACACAAAATCGAATCGAAATATCCAAACATTTCTGAAGACGTAAAAACTCAGATTTGTGAGCATTTTCAGTTTATTTTTTCGCAACATGAAGACACATTACAGAACTATGAATCAGCAATAAAAGAACTGCAGACCATTGTACACGAAAATCACGATACCTTGCAGGCTAAAATTGACTCTGTTGTATCTACCGATACGATTGTGCAACTTGTGAAAAATCAGGAAAACTCAAAGCACACAGTAGATACGATTACGACACAAATGGACACTCTAAAACTTGGATCAGAAAAACACTCGGAGGAAATCCTCACATTATTGGAAAAAGTAGGCGAACTTTCGGATCAGTTAACAAATTTATATACGAAGGTAGATGATAATTTGAATGATAGGAGACTGATAGTGTTTACGGACACAGAGGAGTACGAGGAAATTAGGAAATTTAAACAAAGTCAGAAACAAATTAATACGCAACACAAAAGCGAAATACGAGAATTCCAAGATCACATGGCACAGTTGAGTCAAGAATTACATATTCCAGAGGATACTCGTGCACCGACACGGGAAGAGGGATTTAGAAACACGGAAAAGCCACACAGTAAGAATACATGGTATTTTGGAGATCTTGAAAGGAGCTGGCAGGGTAGACCGAGCCTTGAGATGGAACCGCCGACACAACGTAACAATGACCGATTTGCGACTCGCCGACACGATGGCTTTGACTATAAGCTCTACATCACAATGCATAAATTTAAAACATTTAAGAATTCTAGTAATGACATACATCCGCAAACTTGGCTTCATCAATTTTCTCATCGTTTTCCTACTAATTGGTCTTTAGAATATAGAAAGACCAGCTATAAGAATGCGATCGGTTATTCGCGATTGTCACAGTGAAGGAGATTTTTATCATTCCTTTTTACATATTGATCTCAGGCTACACAAGATCGAGTAAAACACAGTGTTACAATGATGAAGCAATTCGAAAAGTGTGAATTTTCCAGCCCTGTGAAATATTTTGAAGATGTGTTACACAAAATCACTATTTGTCGAACCCATACAGTCTCTCGGAACTTATTCGTATTTGCTTAATTAAATTGCCTGAACACATAAGACATATTATTTTGGCTGGACGTTGTAAAGACGATATCTAATCTTTTCAGGGACTGTTGCAAGGACGGGAAATCTACACGGACAATTGCATAACACGAAAACGTGAAGACAACAACAATTAAAGGTCACATCCATCACAATTTTGTGACAACAGGAACAATAACCACACACAATAAGTCTACCGTTGTATCGCAAATCGTACTAAAACAGACACTACCAACATGAGAACAATTGGCAGAATAACAATAATTACAGAAACAGATCACGTTTCCATGATAATGACTATGGCAGAGATTCAGGGTAGATTAAATGACTTCAGATGCTTCCTCATAACTACGATTCTGGGAGAATATCTTCACTAACTAATCGACAAGAAAGAAACTACAAAAATTACTGACAAGACGACAGACGTTACAATCATGACAAGAGACTTGAATTTATTCAGAACTGATGTGACTAAAATAGGGCTGGGCCTTCTTGACAATTTGAAATCGTAGAAATTGTACCTCCAAATCCAAGTAACGATGCAGGACAACAAAGAGATAATATACAAAAACTCACACCACAGGCAGCTAAAAAACATACTTATTGGGCTGGTGACTTAGCTGCATGATTATGAGAAAAGAGAAGACATTAGGGACATTTTACTCCACGAACATTACATGAAACAGAAAAACACTGCATATCCTGTAATTTACATCATAACAAATGACATAAAATTTATGGGAGCACATGACTCAGGCGGTCATATTTTGGTAATTAGTGAAACAACTTTCAGTAAATGCAACAAATCGAACGACTGCCCCACACTTCCTTTACGTAAAATTAAATAACAAGGCGCAATTTTTGGAAAAAGTGTAGATGTGCACTAACAAACTAACTTAGATATCTTTTGTTAAAGCTACAGATTTATTATAAATTTTCTTATTGTTCCATGACAGTCAACAGAGATTATATTAGGTGTAGATTTTTTGGATGAGTATAAAGCAATTTTAAACCTTCACGACACTGATAAGTTTAGAGGAAGAAGGTAAGTCAATAGCTTTCGACAGAATTTGACACTAATGATCACTTTGCAAGAACTGACAGGCACTAACGTTTTAATTCAGGAAAAGATTCAATCAATTGAGAACCATAATGACACTGACAGGCAGGCCATTTTTGACATCTTACAAAGGCATTCCACAGTTTTTACTCACAAAACAGGAACAATTAAAGGTTTTCAGTACAAATTTTGTGTTCATGAGCATACAAAATTTTGTGTCAAACCATATGTAATTCCTGCACATTATAGAAATCGTGCTAGAAGGGAAACATAATCTATGCTTGATGAGGGTATTATTGAACCAGCGGTAAGCTCATACAATAATCCATTACATATTGTTGAGAAGAAGAACAGATTGATCAGGCTTGTCTTAGATTTCAGACAAATAAATACTATAAACATTTCTGAAACAGACAGGCCATAAACTTTGGAAGAAATTCTTCAAAATTTCAGTGGTGTAAAAGTGTTGTCTTCTATTGATCTCAGGTACTGCTTTTGGCAAATTGAACTTCATCCAGAATGTAGAAAATATATAGCTTGTCTTTGTTTGGGCTTTTGTTATTAATTTGGAAACTTCCTTTTGGTTTGAACATTTCTTCAGCAGCATTAATTCGTGGACTAAATTCCATATTATGTGAGTATTAAAACGACACATCTCTCAGTAGGTGGGACTATACCAGGCACGGCCTACATCTCAACAGGAAAGGGAAGGGGAAACTGGCTGGGGTAATAGCAGGAAATTTAAGAGGGGGAGGCACTGCCATGAATGGTAAAATACCAGTGGTTACAGGTGTTGGAGCAGCACCTTTTTTAGGATAGGTAAGACAGAAAGATGTCAAGTTCTACGAGAGGTCAGGATTGAAACAAATCTTCAGTTTAGGAAAGAAATTAAACAGCACAATTATATCACATTGGATCACCAATCACAGCTGTCAATTATAAATTTTCACCAATGACCAGAAATTTTATCTCCACCAAGTTGTATCTCAGTCCTAGGTAATTACATTGATGTATTAAAGTCACCCAACCCAGTTGACATAATCTGCCTCTCTGAACACCATGTGACCACTGGTATAGCAACTAGGCCTAAGCACAATGAGAAACTCAGACAGGAGAGTACTGCAAATGTTAGAATAAGGAAAGGTTCACATAAAAGTATAACTAAAAATAATGTAAGTATATTTCATCAAAATATTGGGAGTTTAAAGAATAAAATAGATGAGCTTCTGGTTTGTTTAGAAGATTTAGAAGCTGAGGATGAAATAGATATACTATGCCTGTCTGAGCATCACATTGTTACTGATATGGATAAGGTAAATGTAAGTGGATATAAACTCTCTGCACATGTAATGAGAGAAAATATGGAGAAAGGAGGAGTTGCCATATATGTCAAAAGTTATCACTGTGCAAAAAGTATAGAAACAAAAAAGTTTTGTGTAGAGAAACATATAGAAGCATGTGCCTGTGAGCTTAAATTAAATAAAGGCACATTTATAATTGTAACTGTATATAGGTCCCCATCAGGAAATTTTCATCTATTTCTGAAAAATGTGGACTCCTTGTTGTGCTATCTCTCAGACAGGGGGAAGCAAATTATTATTTGTGTGGACTTCAATGTAGATTCTCTGAAAGAGGGTAATAGGAAAAATGACCTTGAAGTATTACTCGGTTCTTTCAATTTGACACCCGTTATTGATTTTCCTACTCGGGTGGTAAAGGATAGCAGCTCACTGATAGATAACTTCTTTATAGACCAAGATAAGTTTAACCAGATAAATGGTCAGCCTGTTGAGAATGGTCTTTCTGATCATGGTGCACAGCTAGTTACAATATATGACATAGCTCCATTCAGCAATACTAAACAGTCCTCCAAAGCAGTACGTTCAGTCAACGATTTAACAATTGCAAATTTCAGGGAAAGCCTACAGCAGTTAGACTGGGATGAGGTGTACCGTGAACCTGATGCCAATTTAAAATATAATTTATTTCATGACATTTTTGTAAATGCATTTGAAAACTGCTTCCCCAAGAAAATAGTTAAATATACTCGTAAGAAACCTTGTAACAAATCATGGCTTACTAAGGGTATAAAAATATCTTGTAACCGGAAAAGGGAAATGTATCTGACAGCAAGAAAGAGTAGTGACCCAGTAACTATCAAACATTATAAAAACTACTGTGTTATATTAAGAAAAGTTATTAAAAAATCCAGAAGTATGTGTATCATGTCTGAAATCAGCAACTCTGATAATAAAATTAAAACAATTTGGAATATTATTAAAAGAGAAACAGGTCAACCAAGAGCACAGGAAGACAGTATTACCATCAAATTGAATGAAAACGTTACGAACAAAAAGTCAGAAGTTGAAAATATTTTTAATAATCATTTTCTAAATGTTGTGGATATAGTAGGATCCATGTGTTCATTAGAAGATGCTAGGCTGTTAATGGAAGAGGGCATACCTATGCAATTTGATACAATTGAAATCTCACCCACTTCTCCCTCTGAAATTAGGAAAATAATAAACTTGCTTAAAAGCAAAAACTCACATGGAATTGATGGCATTTCCAGCAAAATACTAAAAGCTTGTTCTCAACAGATAAGTAAGATTCTCAGCCACCTGTGTAATATCTCTCTGGAACAGGGCATTTTTCCCTGATAGACTGAAATATGCTATTGTTATACCTTTGCATAAAAAGGGGGATAGATCTGATGTCAACAATTACCGTCCAATCTCCCTTCAAACAGCTTTATCCAAAATTTTTGAGAAAGTAATGTATTCAAGAGTAGCTTCACATATCTGTAACAATGAAGTACTAACAAAATGTCAGTTTGGTTTCCAGAAAGGTTTTCAACAGAAAATGCCATATATGCTTTCACCAATCAAATTTTGAATGATCTGAATAACCGAACACCACCCACTGGGATTTTTTGTGATCTCTCAAAGGCTTTTGATTGTGTAAATCATGAAATTCTGCTAGACAAGCTCAAGTATTGTGGCATGAGGGGGACAGTGCACAAATGGTTTAATTCGTACCTAACTGGAAGAGTGCAGAAAGTTGAAATAAGTAGTTCTCATACTATGCAAAGATCAGCATATTCCTCAAACTGGCGAACTATCAAGAATGGGGTTCCACAAGGGTCAGTCTTGGGTCCTTTGTTGTTCTTAATATATATTAATGACTTGCCATTCTATATTCATGAAGAGGCAAAGTTAGTTCTCTTTGCTGATGATACAAGTATAGTAATCACACCTGACAAACAAGAATTAACTGATGATATTGTCAATACTGTCTTTCAGAAAATTACTAAGTGGTTCCTTGTAAACGGACTCTCACTGAATTTTGATAAGACACAGTACATACAGTTCCGTACAGTGAATGGTATGACGCCATTAATAAATATAGACCTTAATCAGAAGCATATAGCTAAGGTAGAATATTCCAAATTTTTATGTGTGTCCATTGATGAGAGATTAAATTGGAAGAAACACATTGATGATCTGCTGAAACGTTTGAGTTCAGCTACTTATGCAATAAGGGTCATTGCAAATTTTGGTGATAAACATCTTAGCAAATTAGCTTACTACGCCTATTTTCACTCGTTGATTTCATATGGCATCATATTTTGGGGTAATTCATCACTGAGGAATAAAGTATTTATTGCACAAAAGCATGTAATCAGAATAATAGCTGGAGTCAACCCAAGATCATCCTGCAGACATTTATTTAAGGATCTAGGGATATTCACAGTAGCTTCTCAGTATATATACTCTCTTATGAAATTTGTTATTAACAACCAAACCCAATTCAAAAGTAATAGCAGTGTGCATAACTACAATACTAGGAGAAAGGATGATCTTCACTATTCAAGATTAAATCTAACTTTGGCACAGAAAGGGGTGAATTATACTGGCACTGAAGTCTTTGGTCACTTACCAAATAGTATCAAAAGTCTGACAGATAACCAACAAGTATTTAAGAAGAAATTAAAAGAATTTATGAATGACAACTCCTACTCCATAGAGGAATTTTTAGATATAAATTTAAAAAATATTAAAAAAATAAAAAATAAAAAAAAATAAAAATAAAAGAACACAAAAAATGAACAAGTTGTTATATTAACTTAAGTATGTTGTTAAATTAACTTAATTATGTCATGTATTGGAAAATTTGACTCGTTCCACATCATTACGAAATATCATATTCATGATCCATGGAACTAGTATTAATCTAATCTAATCTAATCTAATCACACATGGATGATATTTTGATAGCACAATCTTCTTGGGAACACTATAATCGCATCCTCAACAGTTTGTTACATATTTTTGCTGAATCTGGAGTTACAGTTAACTTGGAAAAATCTGAATTTGATAGGACAAAGGTGAAGTTTTTGTGTCACATTATTTCTTCTGATGGCATTCATCTGGATCGTGAAAAGTTAGAAGCAATCAGAGCTATTTCTGTTCCATCCACAAGAAGACAAGTTCGCAGTTTTCTAGGTCTCGGGAATTTCTACCTTCGTTTCCTGAATATGCAAATTCTAGTAGCATGGACTCTGCTAAAGTTGGTCTTGGTGCACATTTATTGCAAGAAATTATAGAAAATGACATTACTGTTCAGAAAAACCATTGCTTTTTGCTGACAAAATCTGAGGAAAATTATTCCATTACTGATCTGGAAGCTTTAGCTATTGTTTGTGCATTTCACAAATTTAGTTTCTTTCTTTCTGGGGAACATGTAAAAGTTTATAGTGATCATCGAGCATTGCAATTTCTTGTCATCAAAATCAAATCATGGCAGGTTGAATGTTGCACACTATTTCTGCAAGAATTCCGTTTCACAATGCTCTGGCATGGAAAACATTGTTGTGAACGTACTTTCACTTGCACTGGCCGACCTTGAGAACGGCAACACAGAAGCTAACCCTGAGAAAAATTTCAGTATTCTTTACATTCAAAAAGTAGCTTTTGAAAACTTCGTCACTGCATCTTTAAAGGACTTTGCTCATGAGCAAGACAAGGATGCGATTTGGAACGATATTAAAAGTAAATGGCACCAAAAGACACACATGCAGATTCGTCATTGTTGATGATAAGCTCTTGGTACTTTGTATTCCTGACGATTTTGTTAAGCTCATCTGGTACATTCATTCCACCTACACACATTTTGGTCCACGAAAACATTATCATATACTTCATACATGGGAAAGAGAAATAGTAGAGTTCTGTCTATTTGCAAACATTGTCAAAAAGCTAAACTGTCTATCATCCCGGATCATACTCCACTGTATCCTGTTATTCTTAATAGATTAAAAGAATTAGCTGCAGGTGATCTTCTGGCACCCCTCATCAAAACATTTTATAGACTTTCATACATTTTCATTGCTGTTGAACTTACTTCAAAATTTGTTTCTTTCACACCATTACCCAAAGCCACTGGACGTTGTGTACCCAACTAGTTTGTTACAAAATTTCTTACGTGACATTGGACACACTGACAACTTAGATCTGCTATTTGGTCACTCATGCTTCAGAATCGCAAAATCAAACTTGTTTTTATTTCATTGTACTCTCCACATTGTAACCATCTGAACGCATTATGAAAGAAATTAATAAGCTTTGCAGACTTTATTGTCACAGGAAGCACCAGTATTGGGAGAGGTCCTTACATTTATTTGAAAATGTACTGAATGAAATGCCTCATGACTCCACTGCTTTACCACCTATTCTTGTACTGAAGAATGAGGAACCACCGAAGAGAACTAAAAATATAAATTCTGCTGCAGACAAAAGGAGAATACTAAATGGTAAATCAAATGCAAAGAAACTATACATTGGTCAAAAAGTTCTCATTAAAGGCCATTTGTTGTCACATAAGAAGAAACATTGGAGTCACAAATTCTTTCCGATTTACAGTGGACCTTGCAGGAGCCTAAGTATACTGCGTGGTAATTGCGTTGAAGTTGAAACTCTGTGTACTAAGAAAAGTAAAGGAGTAGACCACACTTCTCATGTAAAACTGTTTATTAAGTAATAATTTGCTTCCTGACTCAGTCTCTACTACAAAATTTTTCACTTGAAGTTACTACTGAGCTTTGCCACATTTAGAAACTGTCAACATGCAGCAATGTTTTGAAGTTAACTATCCAGACAAGAACCTATGGAACATATTAAGACAGTAATTTTATGAGTAAACTTTTATAATGAACTGATGATACAGTCTAATTGTGGGTACATTTTCTCTTGTCAGTTGCATGATTATGTCACGATTATAATGCTGACATTCTTGGAACATACACTGCTAATAAGGTTTTGCTGCAACATTCTGGTTTACTTGAAGAGACATTTTTAATTAAATTACTTTCTGAGACGTCATTGATGACACAATATTTAGTTTGTTTGACAGCTACACGATTATATTACGACACTACTAAAGAGAGACACAATTTTCATTACTGCTTTTACGCTGTATCTTTTTAATGTCTGCAAATTTTTTCTATGTTCTTCCAGAAAGTGAAACACGTTTTGGTAATGACTTTTGTGGCATGACTACAGTGAGACAGCTATTTTCGTAACACAACAATACGTTACAGTACAGTACTTACAAGGTTTCCGCCCCCGGTAGCTGAGTAGTCAGTGTGATGGAATGTCATACCCAACGGCCTAGGTTCGATTCCCGGCTGGATCGGGGATTTTCTCCGCTCAGGGATTGGGTGTTGTGTTGTCTTTATCACCATCATTTCATCCCCATCGACACGCAAGTCGCCGAAGTGGCGTCAACTCGAAAGACTTGCACCAGGTGAACGGTCTACCCGACGGGAGGCCCTAGCCACACGACATTTCCATTTACTTACAAGGTCACGGCAATGAACGTAATAACTACAACATATAGACTAATAGCGCTTTACTTTAGTATATGACAAGCTAAGTACATTGATTTCTAGAGAACTTTGCTTATGAACAACAATAACTACAACACTTGACACATTTTTACCGTTAAGCGATAACAGAAATTTTCTTACAAAAAGAAGTACAATTTAACACGACATGACACTAATTTGAGTGATTACTTTTTTGTAATTGATACATTATCAGAAATATTTTTGAACTACAATGATATAGAGAAGGTTTTCGGTGTTACATTTCATTCTGCAGTTTTAATCTGTAAGATAACAAGGATAATTACATTATCCCTCAAGGGGGTACACGTACTTTGTGTACCATGTGTGTGGCAAGTGCAAGGGGCGATATCTAATATGGCATTTGCTTATACAGTTTTACACATCTGTACCATATTTCTCTAACACAGAATTACGCAATTACCTGGTCATTTAACAGAAAGAAATTAACATTTTTACTGCATCACTGACACAGTTCTACATAATTACACAGTTGGATTACTTTGCATTTGTGAAATTGTACTTTGTCTGCATTTTGTGAACTGTTCACATACATATTTGGAACCACTGTGATACTGCGAGAGCTTTGAGTGACGTATATTGTATAGGATAGTGGTTTTTGAAGTATGTTTGAGGAAGATGACAATAATGAAACGAGCAGAGAATTTTTTTCAGGGGTTTTGAGATTTTATTGATGTGTTATGATAACGTTATCACAAAGATAATGCGTATTATGATGTTGCGATACGGTTATAATCAGTAAGGAGATTCTATATGAGGAATACAATCATGCTACAAGTCTATTACGATAAAATATTCAAGAATTATCGATGAATCTGTAAATGTGTAGTAAGGTAATGAATAATGAGTAATGGTTAGGGACTCTGGGAAACCAAGAATTGTACTTTAAGAGTTATGAAAAAAGAGTATATATGTGATTGCGAGTGCCAGAATGCCGACGGAAATTTTTGGCCCCTGTTATTGATGAGATTTCATTGCTATACACTTCTTCTGTAAATTTTCAACCTGTGAATCATTTTTGTTTGTATTGTAGTTGAAACTGCTGTCGTAAATATTTTGGTAAAGAGCATATGTGACCTTGATGTAACACTCTGCTGTGCTGGGCTGCGCACTAGCTGCCTTGAAATATACCCATTGTTTTGTTGACTTTCAACTTCACTGGTGCCACTGCGGCCACTATGAAGCTCGCCGCACTCCTGCAAGCACTCGCAGAGGTGTATAAAAAGGAGGCCATTCACCTCACTATTGACATTTCCTTGCAGAACATACCACAAACACGGCGTACACTACTACTTGTAAACATATGATTACACTTTGGAGTGTGAATTTCGTGCAACTTACTGAAATGCTTATGAGTTGATGAGAATTAATCTTATGTTTTCACACCTAATTATGACAAGTGTCTCTCTATGAGAGTTGAGAGAATTTCTACTGACTTATGAAATGCCACATGGTTATTGAATGATATTTTTATGCTTTACTTTGTACATATTTGCTTATTTTATTTCATATCTGGTTTCTCGCCGAACTGCAGCATTGCCTTTATTAAATAAAAATTTAATACACATGCTAATGTGAACACTTTCTGTCAACAGATCCATTAAATAATAATTTTATGAGCAACATTCTTAACATAGGGCAATTGGAAAGGAAAGAGCAATAAGAAGGAGAAGGGACTAGTAATAGGAACTACATACATAATTTTGTTTTCAAGAACTTGGTAATTTTTTCTTTGGTAGAATAAGTTGATTTGGTTTACCACTTTAGTGTGATATAAACCAATGCGTTTCACATGGGAGATAGTATAGATCGTGTTCCTTGTGCTGGTGCTTTGCCTAGTTTTGATGGTCACAGATGCACACATGGTATTGTAAGCTTACATGTATATTTGCCTTAACTGCACTGCTGCCCTTGCTACAGTCTTTTTTGTGCTTGTGTTTAATCATGATTAGGTATAAGGTATTGCAGTTGTTGCTGCTATTTGTCAGGCAGTGTACTACTGAATTTTACTTAGCATAACTGTGCTACGCCTGTTTTGCCACTTATTTATTTTTCTTGTTTGCTGCATATTGCCTTATATTAGTTGTGATGTTGCATTTGCTTTGCTAATTTAGATATGCTGCTGCTCGCTTGGCCAATTTCCATATTTGTCAATTGCCTCATTCTCTAGTTTATGTATCTGAGCTCTGTAGATTTAAGTTAGCTTAAGAGGTGGTTTGCTGTATAAGAAAATGAATTGTGATGCATTGGGATGAAATGCATTGAGAAGCTATAAGGAAAAGGTCTGGTCAAAGAGTATTGTATGATGAGGAATAAATATTACGAAAGAAGAAATGAATAGATATAAGTTGGGTATAGTGACAACAGGTTTAGGTAAGATTTTCTTGGAAACAAATGATGAGGAAAGAAAAATGTATAAATACAGATAGCATGCTTAGGTGGGATTTTCGTGGAAACAGCTGTTGAAGTAAGAGATGTTTGTGAGAATTAAATTAAGATTTGGTTGGAAATGAAGTAGTTTTAGTTGAAAGTAAATGAGGTATGTGCATGAAGGATGTTATTGAAAAGAGAAAAATGAAACAGAGGTATAAAATGCACCCCACAAGTACTGCAGTATCAAATGATACACTTTGACACATTTACAGGTGAAAACAAATCCTGTCCTCTCCTTTTGTGTTATTCAAATATGTTTATGTATACCTTTGTGTCTATGTGTTCTTCCTATCTCTTTGTATTTACTTGATAAGATAAATTTGGTAGAATTTTTTTCCTTCTAATACTGGGCTGCATTCACTATGATGAGGAATACTGTTATCCTGAAACCTAATCTCTGTTTTTCTACCATGTTCTTTACTTTAGGAAGATGTTCAGACATTATTTTTCTTTTAACAATCCTGCCTCAAGTTAATATTTCTACTGATATTCTTATTTTTCATTTATTTCCTTATGTCATAATTCCTGTAATACTTGTGTATATGTTTATTTCTATTCTTTTTGTAAAGCCTGTATTACTACATATATTATTTGTATTATCATGTTCTTCACTGTAACGTTTTCTTTACATTTGTAGTTGTTATTGTATTATCATGTTCTTCTCAGTAGGTGGGATTATACTAGGCATGGCCTTCACCTGAACAGGAAGGGGAAGGGTAAATTGGCTGGAGAAATAGCAGGAAAGTTAAAGGGGGGAGGCGCTGTCATGAGTGGTAAAATACCAGTGGTTGTAGGGTTCAGAAAAGACCCTTTTTTAGGGTAGGGAGGACAGAAAGAAAGCAAATTTTAAGAGAGGTTAGAACTGAGACAAACCTTGAGTTTGAGAAAGAAATCAAAAAACATAATTCCAGCTTATTACATAAGCATAAACAGCTATTGGTTAAGGATTTTCAACAATCAACAGATATGATAACTCTACCAAATTTTAACTCAGTCAATGTGAAATGTCAGCTATCTTTATTGCATCAAAATATTCGAGGACTGAGAAATAAAATTAATGAATTAACTATCTGCATAGATGAATTAGTCTTCAAACCCAGCTGACATAATCTGCCTCTCTGAACATCATGTGACCACTGGTATAGAACTTTTAAGTGTTACAGGGTGTAGGTTAGTATCTCACTTTTGTAGATCAGAAATGGCGAAAGGAGGAGTTGCCACATTCATTAGGAACTGTCATAAATATAAGAACATAGGCATTCATAAATTTCGCCTAGAACAGCATATGGAAGCATGTGCAACAGAATTAGAATTTCACAAAACATCCTTCAAAATATTAAGCGTATATTGAGCACCTGCAGGTAACTTTAATCTGTTTGCAAACCACTTTGAAACTGTGTAGATTTCCTTAAAGACTCTCCCAATAAGAACTTATTTGAGTTAGTAACAATAACTTTCAACTTAATTCCCACTGTAAAGTTTCCCACTAGGGTAGCCAATTGCTCACAAACATCCGTTGATAATATCTTTATAGAAAAGTCCAATGAACAAAATTATATTACGAAACCAATAGTCAATGGCCTCTCAGACCATGACATGCAGTTCCTTCTGTTAAATGTTAATACTGAACAGGATATAAAATCTGTTAAATCTGAGCTCAAGAGGGTAATCAATAAACCAAAAATTGATTATTTTAGGACACTCCTCAGAGACATTCAGTGGACTGATGTTTACAGTGCTCATGGCATGAATGAAAAACATAACACTTTTGCTAATAACGTGCTTACCTTATTCGAACACTGTTTAACCCCAAACCTAACCCAGGTTAGAGCAAAGTCTACAAAAAAGCCATGGATTACTCGAGGAATAGGGGTATCTTGTAAAACAAAAAGAAAACTGTATCTGTCAATCCGAAACAGTTCTGATGTTGATGCTATAGCACATTACAAGAAATACTGCAAAATATTAAAGACTGTAATATGGATGTCAAAGTAAATATATTACAAGGAAAAGATAGATAAAAAAATAAAGACAATATGGGATATGGGAGGAGACTGGTAGAACCAGACATGCAGAGGAACAAATAGCATTAAGAGTAAATGATACATTGGTGACAGATGTGTATAGTGTTGCAGAACTTTTTAATAAATATTTTATAACTATTACCGAAAAGATGGGGTTGTCAGGTTCGGTAGATGCTGCTATGGAATACATCAGACCATAAATTTCAAGCAACTTCCATAATATGAATTTGACCCTCACTACCCCAACAGAAATAATGTCCATCATAAAATCTTTAAAATCAAAAACATCTAGTGGGTATGATGAAATATCAACATAGTTAATTAAAGAATGTGATTCTGAGCTAAGTAACATATTAAGCTATCTGTGTAACCAGTCATTTATCAGTGGAACATGTCATGAATGGCTGAAATATGCTGAAGTTAAGCATCAAATTTCCGTCCAATTTCACTGTTGCCAGCATTCTCAAAAATTTTCGAAAAATAATGTACAGTCGGCTTTATAACTATCTTATCTCAAATAACATACTGTCAAAGTCACAGTTTGGATTTCTAAAAGGTTCTGATATCGAGAAGGCTATTTACACTTACAGTGAAAATGTGCTTAATTCATTAGACAAAAAAATGCAGGCAACTGGTATATTTTGTGATCTGTCAATGGCATTTGACTGTGTAAATCACAATATCGTTTTAAGTAAATTAGAGTATTATAGTGTAACAGGAAATGCTGCAAAATAGTTCAAATCTTATATCTGTGGCAGGAAATAAAGGGTGTTATTAGGAAAGAGACATGCATCAAGCTATCAGGCATCATCCAACTGGGAACTAATTACATGTGGGGTCCCACAAGGTTCCATTTTTGGGCCCTTACTTTTTCTGGTGTATATCAATGACCTTTCATCAGTAACATTACCAGATGCGAAGTTCGTTTTGTTTGCCGATGATACAAACATTGCAACAAATAGCAAATCAAGCATAGTCTTAGAAAGATCAGCTAATAAAATATTTGTGGACATTAATCACTGGTTCCTAGCCAATTCTTTGTCATTAAACTTTGAAAAAACACATTACATGCAGTTCAGAACTTGTAAGGGGTGTCCCACGAGTATATGTCTAACATACAATGACAAGAAGATAGAAAAATTAGACAGTGTTAAATTCTTGGGATTACAGCTTGATAATAAATTCAACTGGGAGGAGCACACCACAGAACTGCTGAAGTGTCTTAACAAATCTCTGTTTGCAATGCGAATTTTGTCAGACATAGGGGATATAAAAATGAAAAAGCTGGCATACTATGCTTACTTTCATTCCATAATATCATATGGGATTATTTTTTGGGGTAATTCATCAAGCCAAGCTAAAGTTTTCTGGGCACAAAAACGTGCAGTGAGAGTTATATGTGGTGTGAACTCAAGAACATCCTGCAGAAGCCTGTTTAGGGAACTAGGGATACTAACTACTGCTTCCCAATATATTTATTCCTTAATGAAATTTGTCATTAAAAATACATCACTTTTTCAAACCAACAGCTCAATTCATGGAATCAATACTAGAAATAAGAATAATCTTGACAAGGATTTAAAGTCACTCAGTTTTGTACAAAAAGGTGTGCATTATTCAGGAACACACATTTTCAATAACTTGCCAGCAGCCATAAAAAGCTTAAAAACCAATGAAATTCAGTTTAAGAGAAGCATAAAGGATTTATTGGTGGCCAACTCCTTCTACTGCATTGATGAATTTCTCAGTAAAACCAACTCATTTGTGCATATATATATATATATATATATATATATATATATATATATATATATATATATAAAGTACAATATAACTTCTGCGCAATTTCAGTGCAGTAATGTGTTCACTGTAAATGTGTGTGTGTGTATGTGTGTGTGTAAGTACAATCTAACTTCTGCACCATTTCAGTGCAGTAATGTGTTCATTGCAAATAAGTATTATAGTAGTTGTATTACATGTTTATTACCTTATAAATAAATAAAAAACTTTTTTATTTGAAATCCAGTGCATTAGTATTTGTAAAGTGACTTTCATATAGTGTTCAATAAAAAATGACGATCATTCCACTTGGGACCTGTGGAATGGTACATTGGCTTATTTGTTTTAGTTGTAAATATTGTTGTTTTTCTGACATGTTCCACATCCTGGAGGACCTCCTCACTACGGATCAATTGGAATGAAAGTAAATCTAATCTAAAAAATCTAATATTCACTATAATGGTGTTTTCTTTACATTTGTAATTGTATTCTTATGCTGTAAAATTGTAATTGTATAGACACCAATTCTCCAAGTCAGGAAAATAGTACATGTTGTTTTTAGTGCACATATTTGTCTGTTGGTCATACTATATGTATCAAATTTGAGAGATTATATGACTGTATTAGTGCTTGCATGTGTGTTAATAATTCAGCAAGTGATTGGTTAACAGCATTGCTGGTTGTAAGGATACTGTAAAAACAATTAGTAAGTGCACAAGTGTTGGCTCAGGGACTTGCAATATACATCAATACTGACTACACAATGGTGGCTCTTGGACTTACTATATTATCCTCAAGACTCTTCAATTCTCAACTGATGGCTGCTGGCCATCTCTATGAGGACCACAGTGGGTCTGCACCTTTTGTGGTCCACTACTATCATAATCTCTACTAAGACTATAGTGGGTCTGTTCTGTGGTGACCTACCAATTATACTAATGTTCTTCAATACTTCGACTGATACTGCTGTGGGTCTGCTCTGTTGTGGCCCATTGCCAATTTTACAATACCATTTCAAAACTTACTGTCAAGAGTCAGCATTGTGTTTCTGTTGGGAGGACAACACTACTTCTTCAAAACTGCATGGTTGTGCACTGCTTACTTGTGCATTTTCATATACTGCTCAGTCTTTGTGTGTAAAACTGGTGTAGACTTCTCTTCCGATAAATTATTAGGACTGTCTTTGGAGACTGTCAGGAGAATTTTTACTTTATTAACCATCAGCACATTACTTAACCTTTGCGTGTATCTGCTCTATTTGATTTTGTTAATTTAAAAATGTTAACTACTTACCTCGGCCACTGCCCAAAACACTTTGTAAAATATTTTGAGGGGAGCAGGGGGGCTATGTAAGTAGCCTGTTTGTATATCGGCAGCGTTATAGACTGTGTTGATATCGGTGACAGTGCTCTGCGCCCTTGACATGAGATTTTGTGGTTGAATGGACTGGCAGTTAGCGAATGGATAGGGAAGTGTATGGACATGATACTTTTATGGAGACTCTGTGTTGGTAGTACATGCATTGTAAAGTGAGATGAAATGATGTGTTTATAAGAAAATAAACAAGGAAATGTATGATGCTGGGTGTGTTGATACCATTTGGGCAGTGGAATTATTGACAACTATATAATTTTTGGAACTGGATGTCACATGAATAAGGTAAAATTTTCAAAATACATTGTCTGCTCTTCAACAAAATCTTTCTTTCGCTAACCATATGCAACCTGAGCTTGTCTCAATTTGGTTATCAAGCTAGAATTTTATTTTTAGAAAATTTCAATTGCTAAGTTGGCCAGCAGATTGGAAATTTGATCCACCAATACTGCTTGTTTCTTGAAACCGTCTTTTGCAAGGGAGTGTGTGTCCGGCAGATTTCCTGCTTTGTCGCCATTGTTTCCTACTTAAAAAAACCACCTCTTTGCTTAAGTACCGTGGATGTTGTCCCAACCAACAGTTCCACTTTTAGGTAAAAAAATTGTTCTTGTTTTTTTTATTTAAAATTTGGAAATTTGTGGTAAGTTTCTATGGGACCAAACTGCTGAGGTCATCGATCCCTAGGCTTACACACTACTTAATTTAAGTTAAACTAACTTTAGCTAAGGATAACACACTGGAGGACTCGAACCTCAGACGGGGGGAGCTGCATGAACCGTGTGAAGGCACCTCAGAATGCACATCTACACCGTGCAGCTCATTTTTAGGAATAATTCCGTTAATGATTATGTATGCTGCTCTCTACCCAGAATCCCATATGAGCAAACCAACTGAGACGATATCTGATGTTGCTTGTACATTAGGTAATTGGGCTATGCTCGGCTCAGTTTAAAACCAATACCTCGATAATATCGTAGGGTCAAGCCCTACTTGTCTGCTTTCATTATCAGCAGCTAACTTGCTGGAAATAATACACTGCAGCTGTGCTCCTGAGTCAAGCAGTCTGTGCATTGGCTAGAATTGCAAACTAATAATTTAAACAAAAATATTAAATAAAAGGTAAATGAATAATTAATACAAAAGTTTCTATTTTGATGTCTGTAATTGATGTAGATGACACCAGGAAACTATCTTGAATAATGGTTATTGATGAAAGTAAATCTTCCTATGATAAACAATTATAAAAAGTATGAAAGACATTCTTTTAAAACGCAGTAAAGTTACGTGAAGAATGTTACGAGAATGGTAGTGGAAGCCCAAGCTAAATAGTCACCCAAGACAAGCAGAAAACTAAGTCCACTTCACAATCACAGCACACGAAATTTTCGCCAGCTCAAAATAATTCAGAGTTCAGCATAACAATCTATACATTGACACATGAGAGATAACGAATAGAAACTCATACTCTGTCTATTTTCAGTTCTGAAATGCAAGAATTAAAAAATTAAAGTTATGCACTGTAGCACATTCAGACCTCACGAGACTTGGAGTACCTTCAGAAGTTAAAGTATTGTAGCGGCCGTCCACCGCCCAGAATCTATTACCTACATGACTGAATAGCATATGTTATCACTGCAGGTCTGTATTCTTACAGAACAAACGTAAAAGCGCCCATAATCGCTCCATTGAGTGCACTGCTCAGAAGGTGTTAGTTTTCTCTAAGAATAACTTAATGTGTGACGAATGTGGATGATGCCGCAGGTTAATAGGAACTGGAGAAATATGTTAGGACCGTGGATTGGTGTTTCATTGTGGAGAATGCAGCGGGGAAGCTAAAAAATAGGTCAGATGAAACTCTTCCATGGAGTTGTCAATTATGCAGCAGAAACAAGAAAATCGTGGAACAGGGAAAAATATTTATGCCATTCAGGCAGAATTAGAAAAGACTTATTTCGAATTAGAGAGATTGAAAGGGAAAAGAGACAGTGGGAGCTGGGAGAAAGCGATAAGTAATAGGCAAAAAGAAGAAAACCTCAGTAATCACATTTCCAAATCCGGTTAGCAATCAATTTGGTTTGTTACATTACATAGGGAAGGGCTTCAACCAGTGTTTGAGCTAAATTGGGTGCAGCAAACTAGTAGGAACGATTTTAAGACTAGATCAGTAGAAAAGTCACATACAAATAAAAGAGTCTTGCTACTAGGGTGCAGTCATGGGAGAGTTGTAGGCCAATTGCTACAGGAAAAGCTAGTTGAAAATATCGCTTCACAAGTGTGTTGAAACCTAGCGCCAACATTAGCCAGGTGACAGACAACATAGGTGCCTTGTGTAGAGGTTTTCAAGGTTTTTGAAGGCACTTATTGTAGAGAAGTGGGAAATAACCTGGCTAACAATTTAGCATGTAGCATTAAAGGTGACCTGCTGAAAATAGGAGCAGCCACAGCACACGCTCATGTAGGGTTTGTCGAAGTTTTTCAGCGACATGACCAGCTGTGGATTGACGTGGCTGATAGCCATGTCAACAAAGAGTTGAGCAAATTGCTTCTGACTGAAACAAAGTCTCATATCTGTGCGATGCCTGTTGCTGTGAATAGGAGGCGGGAATACACTAATCATAGCCTGCATCTGAATAGGGGGGGTGAAGGAAAGATTTTCTGAGCACCTTGCAGAAAGTTTGAGGGGGTCACATGTGATTACTGGAAACAAAGGGGCACTTTTTTGGGTTAGAGTCAGGTTACAGACAGAGAGTATTGAAAGAAATTAGAGTAGTACAAGACCATAATGTTTGAAACAGTTCCCAGAAAAGAAAAAGTAATTTGTTTTCATCGGAACCTTAGATGGCCAAAAGAACAAGCTAGATGAGTTTATTGTATGGCTAGAAGTTGTGGAAAATTCTGAGGAGATAGATGTTTTGTTCAAAATGTTCAAATGTGTGTGAAATCTTATGGGACATAACTGCTGAGGTCATCAGTCCCTAAGCTTACACACTACTTAATCTAAATTATCCTAAGGACAAACACACACACCGATGCCTGAGGGAAGACTCGAACCTCCGCCAGGATCAGCCGCACAGTATATGACTGCAGTGCCTAAGGCCGCTCAGCTAAGAAGTTTTGTGTCTCTTTGAACAGCACGTAACTGTAGGGGTGGAAGAGTTAAACACCAGGGATTATAGATTGAGTCATTTTCGTGTAGAGTTAACATGGAAAAAAGAAGGAGCTGCAACAATCCTGTAGGAAGCTCTCAGCAACTTATGCGAAATCTAGAAGCAGTATTGACCTACCTGTCAGATAAGAATAAACAGTTAGTAATTTGTGGAGATTTCTTAAAATATGTGGACAGGAAAAATGAACTAGAACTATTATTTGGGTGTTCAATCTAATTTTGGTAGTCAGTTTTCCAACTTGTGTGCAACATAACAATATGGCGCTGATTGATAACATTTTTCTAGGCAGGGGTAAGGCTGAAAGAATTAATGTGTACCTAATTGCTAATGGACTATCTGATTGTGATGCATAATTAAGAGAAATAAACAGTATGACATCTTACAACTTGGATGCAAGTTTATTCAAGGGGTGTGGTTTATTAATGTGCATGATACAAGGTTTTAATAGTAAGCTATAAGGGGTAGTGAGGGGTGAGGTATATATAGAAAGAGATGCTATTGTCCATTTTAGTTTATTCCATAGTAAATTTATGTAAATTTTTGAAAGTTGCTTTCCTAAAAAATTATCCGAAGATCCATTAAAACTAATGGAGTTAAATTCCCACATAAGAAGAAGAAGGAAATTTATGTAAAGGCCAGAGTAAGCCAACCTATGACATTAGTTGCATACTATAAAAATACCGTAGTATTTTAAGGAACATCAATAAACTATCCAGAAATATGCATGTCCTGACAGAAATCATTAATGCAGATAATAAGATTAAACCTATATGGGGCATTGACAAACGAAAAACTGGGTAGCCAGTCATTGTACAAGAGTCAACAACAATTAAACTAAATGAAATAGTTGTGACTGCTAATTTACAAATTATAAGTATTTTTAGCTATTACTTCCTAAATGTTGCTTCATACACACAAATGTTGAGGTGATGCAGCAAGAGAACACGTTAAAAATATGATCCTACAAAACATTAATCAACAAGAAGTGACACCAACATCCTTAACTGAAATTAATACAATTCTAAAAAAACAAAAGCTCATGTGTGGTTAATGGGATTTCAAGCAGAATTCTGAAAAGTCATTCCATCTTAATAAATATCCTTAGTGATATTTGTAATGCATCACTGGAACAGGAATTTTTTTCAGGCAGTTTAAATAAGCAATTATTAAACCACTTCATAAGAAAGGTGAAATACAGATTCAAACAATTATCATCCAATTTCCTTACTGACATCTTTTTCCAAAATATTCGAAGTGATGTACTAAAGAATAGTCACACATTTAAGTGGAAACAGTTTACTTAGCATATCACAGTTTGGATTCCAGATAGGTTGCTCATCTGAGAATGCTATTTATACATTCACTCAACAAATAGTAAAAGTGATAAATAAGAATATATCGCCAGTTGTCATTTTTTTGTGATCTCTCCAAAGCCTTCGATTGTGTAGATCATGATATGCGCTCTTAGAAAAACTGAAGTTTTTGTGGTAATGATGGCTTTACACAGCTTGTTTGAATCATATTTGACAACTCAGATTGCAAAAGGTTGTGTCGAATATTTCAGACAATGTAAGAAAGGTAGAAAATTTTAGTGATTGGGGTAAATTCAAAAAGGGAGTCTCCACAGGGTTCAATTTCTGTCCGCTCATATTTCTTATGTATGTGAATGACCCTTCACTGAGCATTTACAGACGATACTAGTGTTGCAATAAGTCCCACTAGTGTTGCAATAAATCCCATTAGAGAAAAAGCAAAAGATGTGTTGCTAAATAGATTTTCCTTAACTATAGAAAAAACACAGTACATTCATTTCTGTATGACAAATAAGGTCATGCTAACCAATGATATAGCACATGAGTAGGAGTCAGTAAGTAGGGTAGCCTGCTCCAAATTTTTGGATGTACATATTGATGTAAACTTGAACTGGAAGGAGCATATTACTGAGCTTCTCAAATATTTAAGTCATGGTACTTTTCCCTTTTGTATAATTGCCAATCTTGGAAACAAACTTGTCAACTTCCTGACATATTTTGCACATATCTTCTCAGTAATGACACATGGAATAATTTTCTGGTGTAGATCATCAGTGAGAAAGAAGTATTGTGCAACAGCGAGCACTGAGAATAATACGAGGTGTTTATCCAAGGACGTCATGTAGGTACCTCTTTGAGGAGCTAGGCATTTTAACTGCACCATCACATTACATATTTTCACTAGTAAAATTCAGTATCCATAATCCATCATAACTTGAGAAGAACAGTGATTTACATACCTACAACACCAGACCTTCATTACCCATTGTTAAAGCTGTCAGCGGCTCAGAGAGGAGCGTAATATGCAGCAATAAATGTTTTTGATCATTTGACCAGTAACATACAATGTCTAACATGTAGCGAAGCAAGTTTTAAATCTAACTGAAAATCATTTCTCCTGGACAACTCTTCCTATTACACTGGCAAATGTTTACTTAAAAACTGGTGGCAGTAAAAAAAGCCAATATCTAGCTTTAAAGTGTAGCTGCATGAGTAGGAATAAAACAGTAATGTGTTTATTAATGTTAACACTAATTATGTGTACATAGCCTGTAAACTGATGCATTCCACAACATTTCGATAAAAGATTCATTCAAATGATCTACAGAACATGTATCTAACTAACTTCCACTGATGCCCAACCCTTGTTGGCTGAAGGTCATACCTACCAAAGCTATGTTTTAGAGGTGTGGTTTGGATTCAACTTCACCACTTTACATGCTAAACTAACATATTATAACAATATTTAAATAATGAAATGTTGTAAAGATTGGTAAAGATTGTCACACTCAATTTCCAGTAAATATAAGCAAAGGTTTGTTCATAAGTAAATGAGCTAGCTTTCTTGTGGAAATGTGCTCACATTAAATGACAACAATATATTGTTAAATATTGTTTAAACAGTTATCTATGTCTGCTTGATAGAAGTATCTTTTGGCACTGTTTTCAATAGTGATATCAGTTAAGACATGTGATTGCCCACTTCTTAAATAACCATGGTTTTTTAATATCGATTGTAAACATATATAAATAAAGCTACTGACAAAATAGTAAAATATCCATTAAATAACTGCAGAAGTATGATAAGTTACGAGGTATGCATAGTTAATTGATTTGCTGTGTTATTGTGGAAGATGCAATGTTACGAGAAACATCTGTAGAATAAAAATACATAAAACATAAACATCAATGAATAAAAAAATAAAATAGATATAGAAACTTAGCTTTCAGGGGTGATGGCTATAGTGCTATGCTATCACCTGAGATATCGTTTTTTGAAATTACATGAAGTGTTCAAAAGTTGTTAATTCTATGCTTCATTGTGAAAGTATTTAATTACTGTAAAACATTAGCTAGTGCAATTTTTAAGTTATTGAAATTATTATTGTTTCAGTGGATACACCTAATTGTTTTTGAGATTGCAGATATATTTATATTATTGATTTACAGTTTCTAAGAGTGGTAAGTTGCCATATTTCAGACTGTCTTAGACTTTGCTATTTCTGGTGCATCATGTGGTCTTCGACTAAGTGAACAACCATTGCCCAAATTCTTTGCACAGGGTATTATCTGTTTCCAACCAAGCACTCTTTGCCTTTATACTTGGGTAGGGTTGTACCAGTCTCTTTGCTGAACTGGCCACAGCCTGCCACTAGCCCACTGTTTAGCATACAGTGTAATGTTCCAATGCCTTGAGCAGTAGGTTCAACATTTAAAACTGGTTTCGTCTGTTATGTCTGTTGTTTTTTTGTCTGGCAGTTTTCTGTAACAAAAGAAATTCACTGAAACTAACAATTAAAATAATAAATTAGTAATGCTAATATTCATATTTACACTTGTTGTTATGCCAAAAAGAAGCTGTAATATTGGTCTCAACTAAAAAAAAATCATCTAGCAGCACTTCACTATTAAGTTTATTTAGTGTGCAATTACTTTCTCCAAAAATCAGAAAACGTCTACTGCTACTATAACAACAAAACGGCCTACAACTACAAAATGAATTCTGAATGGCAATTTGAAGTTTTCCACCCCAGAAGTTAACACCTGTTGCGATTGTAAATGGCCTGCAAAACCTAAACTAACCACCTGTGGAAGAAATAGTAAAGTGAATGTTTGTTAAAAACAGTCAAGGCAGAAACATTCAAAAGTCTTCTAACAATTACACAGATGTGGTACCCTGCACGAAGAAAATGAATGAATTCAGAATGTTATTCTAATATAACTTAGTTTATGCCAGGTAGGTCACAAAAACAAATACGGTACATTTTTCTGACTTGGTTATGAACCCATCAACGAATTTCATAGCTGTGCAATTCATTCTATTTTATAATTTTTGTTTCTTCCTCCACTCAGTTTTTCCAGTTCATGAAACAGAAAAACGTTATCTTTATAGTTACAAATATACGATAATATAAAGAATATTCACTGCATTAAAAATTATCAAGTCCTGTCATAGTTACCTATTACATAATAACTATATTTGTGGATAACAATTATGCACTGTTTCTTTTTACAGTAATTGTACCTTACTTTTACTTTGCAATGACTGCTAAATTATTATGTACTTAAATTTCATAAGGATACTGGGTACTTATAAATAGTAGAAAAACCGAAATTTTTTAATGACTTTGTTAAATCATATAGTCTTTCCTGATTACATTGAGATATACTTTATTGGGTTTCAAATGAAACATGACCTATATATACCCAATTTTAAAGTTATGGTCATGTATGCAACCACACCCCCTTTCTTCTGTAACAGAAACCAGTATTATTTCGAAAAGAACTGTGAACTTTCTCTTTCCAGCTATTATACGTGTGATAAATTGTACATGTTAGTAACAGTGTACGTTTCTATAGTCTGTAAGTGATTATCTTTGCTAGTATTTACTTTTGTTTCACTGAAGCAGTTTGTTCATGTGTTACTTAATGTTTGTTGCCCAAGAGCTACATATATTTTTGGAAGTACATATCCTTCAGTGTGCAATAAATACGAACTATGCCATGCATCAAGAAATTCAATGATGAGGAAAGGCACTCCTCCTGGTGATTCAAATTTTTGTGTTAACAATGACGCTGTTTGTAGTGGATCTGTTGTTATTGATGTGGGTATCTTATCTTCCCTGGTAAAGGAAGTGGCGAAATGTAAACAATGTGATGGTGTAGGCTATCTGGCAATAACTGAACAACAAAGTAGCGGGAGGGGTTTAGCTTCAAAATTAGTTGTTCTGTACAGATACTGCAATAAATCTACGTTGAAAATCACTTCGAACATTGTGCATAATCCATTTAATGTGAGTTTGAAGTTAGTGTATGCAACGTGCACAACAGGAAACGGAAAAAACGCTGCTCAAACGTTTTGTGGTTAGATGGACCTTCGTTCTCCTCCCAGAAGGTTCAACAAGTACATAAAAATACTTACAGGTGCCTTGAAGGTTGTGTCTAAGGCATCTATGAAACGTGCAGTAGAAGAAACTGTAAATACTAGTGGAATCAAGGAAATTTCTGTTGCACTTGCTGGGACATGGCAACATCGAGGACATCGTTCCTTGAATGCCCCTGCCACTGCCACACCTGCCACAGTAGCACTGAAGGACATATTGAGCATCCGTATTCTAAGAATTGTGATGGTTATAGTGGAGGTATAGAGTGTAATGGAGCTCTAAAATTATTTCAGTGGTCGGTGCCCGTTTATAACGTTCGGTATACAAAGTACCTAGGCGATGGGGACTCTAAAGCTTTCAATAAAATTAAAGAGTTCAATATTTACAGTGATACCTTGGTAACGAAACTGGCGTGTTGTGGACATGTGCAAAACAGGATGGAGCTAGATTGAGGAAGCTATGAAGAGAAATGAAAGGAAAGTTGCTATCTGATGGAAAATCTCTGTCTGGCCGAGGCAGATTGACAGAAACTGAAATGAACCATCTCCAGAGTTACTATGGACTGGTCATTAGACGAACCGCACCTCTGAATGATGTTACAGCAATGAGAAAAGCTGTATGGGCTACTTTCGAAAGTTGTCTACAGATGATCACCTTGTTCACGGACTTTTCCGGAAAAGAGCAGATTCTTGGTGTGGTTACCAAGAAGCAAAAGAAAGTGGTCAAATATACCATTATAAGCATTCTCTTCCTGAACCTGTTATGAATGAAACAGAACTAATTTTTGGAGACCTGAGTGACCCTGTTTTGGTTAGTAAATGTCGTTAAGGGGGCACTCAGAATTCAAATAAAAGTTTCAACCAGTAAATAGGGGAAAGGCTACCCAAGGATATTTTTGAAGGTCTAAATACTTTAAAAGTTGATGTACTAGATGCATTGATCTGTTTCAGTGATGGAGTGATAGGAAGGTTGGCAGTCCTGAAAAATTTAGGCATAAAATGTGGCTGTAATATGGAAGATCAATTGCTTTCATGTGGCAGACAATGGGTGCATGAAGCTGAAAGATTCGCTCTTCAAGTTACCAAAGAAGCAAGAAGAGCTAAAAGGAAGGCCAAGAGGAAGCTTTAAGATGAATAAATGCTTCAGGATGAAGACTATGCTTCAGGAGTGTTCTGAGGCACAGTTTAATTGGACTCATATCTTCATCCACAATTTCCTACAGGTTGTATTTTTCAGATTGAGGTACAAATATTACCTAAAGTTTAAAAAGCATTGATCTAATTTTTTTCTGTAACTTGCAATAGTCCATACTTACATAGTAGACCTAAGCTTTATTCCAGAGTCAACTAAATTATAGAAAAAATAACATTTTTATAAGTAAAAAATTATAAAAATTGAAATGTAAGATGTGATATTTTTTATTCTTGTCATATACATAATAGGTGGAATTAAAGAGGTCTAGTACCTCAGCCATCATGTCACGCATACCTGGTAAAAATACGGTATCGTTCAAATATATAACATTGGATTAAATGGTACCTCCATTTGAGCAAGCATTTCGAATAAAAGAAGTGCACCAATTTCTTTGTAATTTTTAATAAGCATAAGCAGGGTCAAAAATATTCAAAATACTTACAATTTGTTTAGAAAGTGTGCTGCATTATCTGATATCAACAAAAAATCTGTAAAACATATACATTATAAAAAGTACCTGAAAGAAATAGGTGTTGATTTTTCAGTAATATTGAGCCAGAAAAGTACCCTGTAGCCTTAACTTTTGTCTCTGTAGGAGCCAATGTACATTGCTGACTGCAATATGTATTCACAAGCTGATGGTTAGCAAGATTTTAGTATCCTGTAAATAGTGAATGAAAACTTTACTCTGAACACTGAAGTTTCTAATTGCATTCCAATAACTCACTGAATAATGGCAATAAAAAACGTAATGACTGACATATTTTTAATGTAGATGAAAATATGAAATTAAGATTTCTATTTAAATAAATGAGTTTGTCATTTGTAAATCTCCCAAATTATGTTTTATTAATCTTGAGAGAGTGATAAAAGTAGCCACATCTAAAATGATCGTGATTACAAAACTGAAATGTGACTCTCCTAATAGGATTTGTATTTTCTTTCCAAACAACGGAATCAGAATGTAATAACAACACACCATTCTCACAGAATACTTGAAGGGCGGTAATGGTAACAATACATGCTCTCAGGTCTTTGACTGAGCAATTTGCACAATAGCTACTCCTAAATCACGTAAAACAACTGACTGGTTATGAGATATTACAAAGCCCCAAATGGCATCAGCCACATTTAATAATTAAGATATCTATTCCCATTACAGGCTTTGAAATATCTTATAATCAATGAGTTGCTTTGGGTGAATTTAGAATGGCTATTGCACAGACAGTTCAGAGGTGCTAAGAGTATGTATTTTTATTGGTGTGAACCTTCAACTATTTCGTGACTTCTTTCTGAAAACAATGAATTGATAATGCTCTCATATTCTGTTTCTCAGAAAGACAAGATGCAATGTTAAGAAGAGAGCCATTATGCAATTTTGTATTTAAAGCAAATTTGGATTTGGTTACATTATCTTTGACTAAAATTGATACAGGATCATTGGTGAGATTTACAAACCAACTTTGAATAGCAATCTGGATATTTCCATCCATGTTATATATGTCGACCATTATGTGTTGTATGGCCATTAATAGGCGAATTATGGAAATGATAAGTAGAGCCTGCAATCTTTAGAGTAAAGCTTTTCAGTCACTGGCTGTTGATATACTTTCCGGGATGTGAGGTCGTGGTCCAAGAACTTTTCTGCTCCTTACGTTTCGTCCAGGACTGCGCTGGACTTCCTCAGAGGCGCTGCTCCGCTGAGTCTTGCCGACTGCGGAGCAGTGCCTCTGAGGAAGTCCAGCGCAGTCCTGGACGAAACGTAAGGAGGAGAAAAGTTCTTGGACCACGACCTCACATCCCGGAAAGTATATCAACAGCCATGTCAACCGGTCGTGAAAGCCTTCATTCTATTTTCAGTCACTATTTAGACCCAATAAAAATCATCTTGCTAACCAGCTGCTTGCTAAGAACGTACACACATTGCAATTGGTATGATATATTACTATCCATGGAGACAAAAGTTAATGACATTAACTATATAACAATTAAACTGTTGCTACAAAGCAAAAGCAAAGTACAATAGCTCGAAAATAAAATACTTAGAGTTCAATTGCTAATACATTGCAAAAGAAAGTACAGGGTTATTACAAATGATTGAAGCGATTTCACAGCTCTACAATAACTTTATTATTTGAGATATTTTCAAAATGCTTTGCACACACATACAAAAATTAAAAAAGTTTTTTTAGGCATTCACAAATGTTCGATATGTGCCCCTTTAGTGATTCGGCAGACATCAAGCCGATAATCACGTTCCTCCCACACTCGGCGCAGCATGTCCCCATCAATGAGTTCGAAAGCATCGTTGATGCGAGCTCGCAGATCTGGCACGTTTCTTGGTAGAGGAGGTTTAAATACTGAATCTTTCACATAACCCCACAGAAAGAAATTGCATGGGGTTAAGTCGGGAGAGCGTGGAGGCCATGACATGAATTGCTGATCATGATCTCCACCAATCTCCTGTTTAAGAAATGCCGAACATCATGATGGAAGTGCGGTGGAGCGCCATCCTGTTGAAAGATGAAGTCGGTCTCCAGTTGTGGCATGAGCCAATTTTCCGCGGGCTACGCGTGAAACTTGCACGCACGCGTTCAACAGTTTCTTCGCTCACTGCAGGCCGACCCGTTGATTTCCCCTCACAGAGGCATCCAGAAGCTTTAAACTGCGCATATCATCGCCAAATGGAGTTAGCAGTTGGTGGATCTATGTTGAACTTCGTCCTGAAGTGTCGTTGCACTGTTATGACTGACTGATGTGAGTGCATTTCAAGCATGACATACGCTTTCTCGGCTCCTGTCGCCATTTTGTCTCACTGCGCTCTCGAGCGCTCTGACGGCAGAAAGCTGAAGTGCGGCTTCAGCCGAACAAAACTTTATGAGTTTTTCTACGTATCTGTAGTGTGTCGTGATCATATGTCAATGAATGGAGCTACAGTGAATTTATGAAATCGCTTCAATCATTTGTAATAGCCCTGTAATTGTATAACACAGACTCATTGTGTAACACTCACTCATATATATACGTTCTCACACATTTTATATATATATATATATATATATATATATATATATATCCTGCAAACAAAAAATATACTGACTTTGAGTAGTTTTTTCTTGAAGAACAAAAGTTTTGTGGTCTCTACAGTGTTGTTGTGATAGATGTGGGTGCATTAGGAGTGATCAAATATCCTGAATAATATCTGGTCCATTGTGAACACCTTATTTATTTATTGTTCGATCTAGTGAATCATTTTTAGTACATATGATATGGGCAAAGTCAGGGATAACACAGTTACTTTGTAATTAAGGACTAAATAAATGAGACTACAAGTTCAACACAATCAAACATAGATAATAGTATGAGCATAATACAAAGTAATATAATGTATCATGATAACATAATATAAGGTACTTGGCAAATCTGATTTACTCATTATAATGCTTCACAAATGCAGATTACAAGCAATGGCCTAGTAAGAAATGCTTCAACTCCACTTTAAATGTATTTATCACTATGCATTTGAAGTAAGAAGGCATGTAGTCAAACTCCAGTAAGCTATACTTCTATTTGAGTAAGTCTGTGCTTGCTATATTTACATGTAAGTTAAGCTTCTGTCTATTTTTGTACAAGTGACAAATCATAGTTACGTTAGAATGTATTTTTTCCTTTTAAGATGATTCTTTCTTATTTCATACATATGTAAACGATAGAGACAATATTTTCAGATTTTTAAATGGTGGTTTACAGGACTCCATACACTATATTAATTTGTCACTGATCGTTTTTCTGTATTCTAAATGGTTCTCTCGAAATTGTGAAATTCCTATTAAATTGATTTTCCACATTAGTAGCCACTATATTACTACCATGGTACGTTTTCATCACTGATGAGAAGCTAGTACCTTGTGTGAGAATTCTAACAGTGTGTGTAAGTGTATTTGGCTTTTTTTTAAATTGTTAAGGTCTACCTTCCACTTCAAGTCTTCCTAAACATATATGCCTAAAATTTGAGACTTTTTTCCCATTTTGCATGGTATAGTAGTAAAAAGCGAAACCTTTATCAAAAATCATGATGAGTCTGTTAGTTCCAAACCACTCTGACAAACTTTGCATTACAACTTTTAAACTTTTCTGCAGCTTTTACTAACTTTGTGAATTAATTACAATATTAGCAATACAAAGTAGACTTTCACGGGCAGTATTTGGACATTGCTGATATCTGATTTATGGGCTTAAGACAGCAGTCCAAAGGCATAATTCTCTGCCTAACGTTTCGTCTTCCACTGTTAGAGACTTCATCAGATGCTTTGACGACTCAGAAAGTATTTACAGACTCAAAACAAGCTCAATAAGCCGACTGATTTTATGCATCCACGCAATAGTCAGTTCGTGACATCAGATCTCTGCCTAAGATCGTGGAGTCGTTCCGATGCAACCTATGGAGCCTATGTAGGGGAAGTGTTGGTGCTGAGTGTCTTATTTAGCATTATGACCCACAAATTGTTGAATTTCAATACTTCTTCTTTTGTGTTGAGAATGTTTCTGTGTTTTTGAATTTCTGTGGCAACCCTGATTATGTCAGAGAAATGAATTTGGTGGTTCCCAGTCCCATTGCTTGGTCTGCCACTAATGATTTATCTGTTTTTTCCAGGGAACAAATGCTCTTGTGTTCCTCGAGGCAGGTGTTAATGCTTATTTTTGTAATTAACATGTATATTTGGACACAAATGCATGGGCTTTTATACATTCCTCTCACTGCAAGTGGCGGACATAATTCCTTTGCAGTATTCAAATACTTGTGACCTTTTCTTGCTGATTTAAACAACATACAAGTATCTTATTTTCTGAGCTCTTTGCTGATGCGATCTGTGATAATTTTTACAAATGGGAGTAAAACTTCCCCTTTAGTTCGTTTTCCTCCATTAGCAACTTTAGACCTTTTAGGATGTCACGCTTTCTTTATGTCTCTGTCAGAGTAGCTGTTTCTTATGAAGGCTGTTCTTACATAATCGAGCTCATCCTCCGAGTACTGTGGTTCACATATTCTTTTAGCCCTGTCTGCTAGTGTTTTCTTCATCCTTGCTTGTTTCCTGTGTGGGAGAATGACTGAAACTTTTGTGAAGGTTATTGTCTGTGTTAATAGGCTTTCTGCATAATATTTTCACTAGCTCGTTTTCTAATTACCTGCACATCTAAAAAAATTTATCGCCTTGCTCTTTTTACATGGAGAAACTTACATTAGAGTTAATATTACTCAAAAAATTTAGAAATTCTTTTTGTCAACGAGGCCATATCAGGAAAATATCATCCACACACCGGAGCCAACGTAAGGGAACTTCTACATTGCCTGAAGGGCTGAGTCTTCAAATTTTTCCATACAAAAACACACAACTACACTGAGTGAGTTCTCAGCAGCCACACCATCAGTTTGCTCACAGAATTAGTTGTACCATTGAAAATAAGTTGATATGACAATGTTTAAAGGGATCTACCACATTCTTTGCGAAAGTAGTTTCCAAATATGGCATCACCTCATTAAGAGGAATCACAGTAATACAACACAAAAACTGACCATAATATCACTTGGACTAAGCCTGAAGGATTTTAATTTTTCGATAAAATGACTAAAATCTTTAATATAAGGGTTACTTTTTCCTATAAATTTCTGTAGGAGAGTGGCTAAGTATTTGGCAATCCCACACATCGGAAAATCAATGGAGCTAACAATCGGTCTCAATTGATTGTTGTGCTTGCAAATCTTTGTAAACAATAAAATATTAGTGGCAAAGCTTCTGATTCGACAAGAGCTTTCTTGTCAATGACAGAAATCGAAGAAGCGTTCATTAGCTCACTCGTTATCCTGAGGAGAGAAGATATCTGATCTCCCTTAAGTTCCCTGTATCTTCCTGATTCTAATAAATCCCAGATATTACTGCGGTGATGTTCTTTCTTTATTACCGCTGTACCATTGCATTTTATCTGCTGGAAGAACTAGAATATCTTTATCAGAATTCAAAACTCACAGAGCATTCATCTCACCTTTCTTTAACTTACTGCGGGGTGGTTTTCTCCTAAGCAATGGCTGAATCTATGCGTATTTTCCTGCAACTGATTTAGGTAATGAACGCTTTCCAGCTTCGATATAAGCAACAACGCCTTCTGTTGGTATTCTAGCAAGCCACATAGTTTCTTCCTTTGGCAAGCAGGTCAGTTTCATTCTTAGACAAAAATCTGTCAGACTTATTAATAACAGTATGATTCATATCTCAAGATACGAAACTTACTCTCTTCTTTTGCAACCTATCGAATTTCTCCTTCTGTATACTAACTGATACTGCAGAATCTACTTCCATAGGTTCTTACGTTAAACTATTGATATTGTCCCAAACACTGCGACATATCTTATTACTGAGGAAAATGCAGAGCTCCATTAACTTTCAGTTCACAAAGGCCAGGTCACGACGCGTGTGATGGATGCGCTCTCGGAGCAGCGCGATCGTAGATCTGATGTGCAGCTGCCGAAATGAAGTTTCTCTTCGCCCTTAGAAAATTTGGGTTTGATGAGGAGTCTCTGCATCGTAGCAAAAACGTGAAAGAACTTAATAAACGAGATCTCCTGTTCTGTGGGCCTTCCAGTACATGGCGTACAAGCTCAATCATTTAACAGTGGCTTTCAGAAGAAGCAGTTAATCTGACAAAGAGATAAATAGGACGTTGCATCCTAAAAGTTCTAGATTTTCAAACGAAAGAGAACCAACTAAAGGGTTTTCCTTCGATTTATAAAAACCATCACATATCGGTGTCTAAACCAACAAGAAAGGTGCACAAATATTTGAAAACTGCAAAGGAATTACGTCCACCACTTGCCACAGCAGGAGTTTATAAAAACCCCTGCATACGTTACCGAGTATACGTACAAAATACAAAAAGAAACATCAACTCTCGCATCAAAGAACACAAGAACAGTTGTCGCCTGGGCAAGGCGGAAAAATTAGCAGTAGCTGACAATCCACTAGGGCCAGGCAACCATCAAATTCGTTTCTCTGACATTATGGTTTTGGCAAGACCCAGTAATTACTATGCTAGGAGGTACATAGGGACCATATAAATTCAAAAACACGACAACAGTCTCAACAGAATAGAAGAAGTATTTAAATTAGACAAGTTGTGGGCCAGAGCGATGAATAAAACAAAAAGTACCATCACTTCCCCTATACAAGTTCCACAGCATACGTCAGACTGACTCCGCTATCTTCATCTACATCTACATCTACATGATTACTCTGCAATTCACATTTAAGTGCTTGGCAGAGGGTTCATCGAACCACAATCATACTATCTCTTTACCATTCCACTCCCAACAGCGCTCGGGAAAAACGAACACCTAAACCTTTCTGTTCGAGCTCTGATTTCTCTTATTTTATTTTGATGATCATTCATCTGGTCTCAACAAAATATTTACGCATTCGAAAGAGAAAGTTGGTGACTGAAATTTCGTAAATAGATCTCGCCGCACCGAAAAACGTCTTTGCTTTAATGACTTCCATCCCAACTCGCGTATCATATCTGCCGCACTCTCTCCCCTATTACGCGATAATACAAAACGAGCTGCCCTTTTTTGCGCCCTTTCGATGTCCTCCGTCAATCCCACCTGTTAAGGGTCCCACACCGTGCAGCAATATTCTAACAGAGGACGAACGAGTGTATTGTAAGCTGTCTCTTCAGTGGACTTGTTGCATCTTCTAAATGTCCTGCCAATGAAACGCAACCTTTGGCTCGCCTTCCAAACAATATTATCTATGTGGTCTTTCCAACTGAAGTTGTTCGTAATTTTAACACCCAGGTACTTAGTTGAATTGTACTATTTATCGAGTAATCGGATCCCGATGGATTTCTTTTTGAACTCATGTGGATCACCTCACACTTTTCGTTATTTAGCGTCAACTGCCACCTGCCACACCATACAGCAATCTTTTCTAAATAGCTTTGCAACTGGTACTGGTCTTTGGATGACCTTACTAGATGGTAAATTACAGCATCATCTGTGAACAATCTAAGAGAACTGCTCAGATTGTCACCCAGGTCATTTATATAGATCAGGAACAGCAGAGGTCCCAGGACGCTTCCCTGGGGAACACCCAATATCACTTCAGTTTTACTCGATGATTTGCCGTCTATTACTACGAACTGCGACCTTCCTGACAGGACATCACGAATCCAGTCGCACAACTGAGACGATACCCCATAGGCCCACAGCTTGATTAGAAGTCGCTTGTGAGGAATGGTGTCAAAAGCTTTCCGGAAATCTAGAAATACGGAATCAACTTGACATCACCTGTCGATAGCGGCCATTACTTCGTGCGAATAAAGAGTTGCACAAGAACGATGTTTTCTGAAACCATGCTGATTACGTATCAATAGATCGTTCCCTTCGAGGTGATTCGTAATGTTTGAATACAGTATATGCTCCAAAAACCTACTGCAAACCGACGTCTGTAATTCGATGGATTACTCCTACTAACCTTCTTAAACACTGGTGCAACCTGCGCAATTTTACAATCTGTAGGTACAGATCTATCGGTGAGCGAGCGGTTGTATATGATTGCTAAGTAGGGAGCTATTGTATCAGCGTAATCTGAAAGGAACCTAATTGGTATACAATCTGGACCTGAAGACTTGCCCGTATCAAGTAATTTGAGTTGCTTCGCAACCCCTAAGGTATCTACTTCTAAGAAACTCATGCTAGCAGCTGTTCGTGTTTCAAATTCTGGAACATTCCATTCGTCTTCCCTGGTGAAGGAATTTCGGAAAACTGCGTTCAATAACTCCGCTTTAGCGGCAGAGTCGCCGGTAACAGTACCATCGGCACTGCACAGCGAAGGTATTGACTGCGTCTTGCCGCTTGTGTACTTTACATACGACCAGAATTTCTCCGGATTTTCTACCAAATTTCGAGACAATGTTTCGTTGTGGAGCCTATTAAAGACATCTACCATTGAAGTCCGTGCCAAATTTCGCGCGTCTGTAAATTTTAGCCAATCTTCGGGATTTCGAGTTCTTCTGAACTTCGCATGCTTTTTCCGTTGCCTCTGCAACAGCGTTCGGACCTGTTTTGTGTACCATGGGGGATCAGTTCCATCTCTTACCAGTTTATGAGGTATGAATCTCTCAATTGCTGCTGCTATTATATCTTTGAATTTGAGCCACATCTCGTCTACATTTGCATAGTCAGTTCGGAAGGAATGGAGATTGTCTCTTAGGAAGGCTTCTAGTGACACTTTATCCGCTTTTTTAAATAAAATTATTTTTCGTTTGTTTCTGGTGGATTCGGAAGAAACGGTGTTGAGCCTAGCTACAACGATCTTGTGATCACTAATCCCTGTATCAGTAATGATGCTCTCTATTAGCTCTTGATTGTTTGTGGCTAAGAGGTCAAGTGTGTTTTCGTAGCCATTTACAATTCACGTGGGTTCGTGGACTACCTGCTCGAAATAATTTTCTGAGAAAGCATTTAGGACAATCTCGGAAGATGTTTTCTGCCTACCACCGGTTTTGAATAAGTATATCGAGTGAAGGTTGAAGTCTCCACCAACTATAACCGTGTGAGTGGGGTACGACACTCAAATTTTCTCTGAAGTGTTCAGCAACTACACTCCTGGAAATGGAAAAAAGAACACATTGACACCGGTGTGTCAGACCCACCATACTTGCTCCGGACACTGCGAGAGGGCTGTACAAGCAATGATCACACGCACGGCACAGCGGACACACCAGGAACCGCGGTGTTGGCCGTCGAATGGCGCTAGCTGCGCAGCATTTGTGCACCGCCGCCGTCAGTGTCAGCCAGTTTGCCGTGGCATACGGAGCTCCATCGCAGTCTTTAACACTGGTAGCATGCCGCGACAGCGTGGACGTGAACCGTATGTGCAGTTGACGGACTTTGAGCGAGGGCGTATAGTGGGCATGCGGGAGGCCGGGTGGACGTACCGCCGAATTGCTCAACACGTGGGGCGTGAGGTCTCCACAGTATATCGATGTTGTCGCCAGTGGTCGGCGGAAGGTGCACGTGCCCGTCGACCTGGGACCGGACCGCAGCGACGCACGGATGCACGCCAAGACCGTAGGATCCTACGCAGTGCCGTAGGGGACCGCACCGCCACTTCCCAGCAAATTAGGGTCACTGTTGCTCCTGGGGTATCGGCGAGGACCATTCGCAACCGTCTCCATGAAGCTGGGCTACGGTCCCGCACACCGTTAGGCCGTCTTCCGCTCACACCCCAACATCGTGCAGCCCGCCTCCAGTGGTGTCGCGACGGGCGTGAATGGAGGGACGAATGGAGACGTGTCGTCTTCAGCGATGAGAGTCGCTTCTGCCTTGGTGCCAATGATGGTCGTATGCGTGTTTGGCGCCGTGCAGGTGAGCGCCACAATCAGGACTGCATACGACCAAGGCACACAGGGCCAACACCCGGCATCATGGTGTGGGGAGCGATCTCCTACACTGGCCGTACACCACTGGTGATCGTCGAGGGGACACTGAATAGTGCACGGTACATCCAAACCGTCATCGAACCCATCGTTCTACCATTCCTAAACCGGCAAGGGAACTTGCTGTTCCAACAGGACAATGCACGTCCGCTTGTATCCCGTGCCACCCAACGTGCTCTAGAAGGTGTAAGTCAACTACCCTGGCCAGCAAGATCTCCGGATCTGTCCCCCATTGAGCATGTTTGGGACTGGATGAAGCGTCGTCTCACGCGGTCTGCACGTCCAGCACGAACGCTGGTCCAACTGAGGCGCCAGGTGGAAATGGCATGGCAAGCCGTTCCACAGGACTACATCCAGCATCTCTACGATCGTCTCCATGGGAGAATAGCAGCCTGCATTGCTGCGAAAGGTGGATATACACTGTACTAGTGCCGACATTGTGCATGCTCTGTTGCCTGTGTCTATGTGCCTGTGGTTCTGTCAGTGTGATCATGTGATGTATCTGACCCCAGGAATGTGTCAATAAAGTTTCCCCTTCCTGGGACAATGAATTCACGGTGTTCTTATTTCAATTTCCAGGAGTATATATCATCGGAGTCTGATGGTCGGTAGAAGGAGCCAAGTATTAACTTAGTTCGGCTGTTAAGTATAACCTCCACCCATACCAATTCGCACGGAGTATCTACTTCGACTTAACTACAAGATAAACCACTACTGACAGACACAAACACTCTACCACCAATTCTGCCTAATCTATCTTTCCTGAACATCGTCTGAGACTTCGTAAAAATTTCTGCAGAACTTATTTCAGGCTTTAGCCAGCTTTCTGTACCTCTAACGATTTCAGTTTCTGTGCTTTCTATTAGCGCTTGGAGCTCAGGGACTTTCCCAGTACAACTACAACAATTTACAACTACAATTCAGACCGTTCCTTGATCCAAGCACGTCCTGTATTTGCCATGCTCCCTTTGAGATTGTAGCCCACCCCGTACTTTCCAGAGGTCTTCTAACCTAAGCAGCACTCTGATGACGTCACGAGTCGACCGTTGCGTGGGTACATAAAATCAGTTCGGCTTGCTGAGCTCGTTTCGAGTCAGTAAATGCTTTATGAGTCGTCAAAGAAGCTGATGAAAGACGAAACATTAGGCAGAGACTTATGGCTCGGACCACTGCCTTATGCCCATGAATCAAATACACAACCGGCCATTAAAATTGTTACACCACGAAGATGACGTGCTACAGACGCGAAATTTAACCGACAGGAAGAAGATGCTGTGATAAGCAAATGATTAGCTTTTCAGAGCATTCACACACGGTTGGTGCCGGTGGCGACTCCTCCAACGGGCTGACATGAGGAAAGTTTCCAACCGATTTCTCATACACAAACAGCAGTTGACCGGCGTTGCCTGGTAAATCGTTGTTGTGATGCCTCGAGTAAGGAGGAGAAATGCATACCATCACGTTTACGACTTTTATAAAGGTCGGATTGTAGCCTATAGCGATTGCGGTTTATCGTATCGCGACATTGCTGCTCGCGTTGATCTAGATCCAATGACTGTTAGCAGAATATGGAATCGGTGGGTTCAGGAGGGTAATACGAAACGCCGTGCTGGATCCCAACGGCCTCGTATCACTAGCAGTCGAGATGACAGGCATCTTATCCTCATGGCTGTAACGGACCGTGCAGCCACGTCTCGATCCCTGAGTCAACAGATGGGGACGTTTGCAAGAGGATAACCATCTGCACTAACAGTTCGACGACGTTTGCAGCAGCATGGACTATCAGCTCGGAGACCATGTCTGCAGTTAGCCCTTGACGCTGTGTGACAGACAGGAACGCCTGCGACTGTGTACTCAACGACGAACCTGGGTGCATGATGGTCGCATCCGTGTTTGGCGACATCGCGGTGAACGCACATTGGAAGCGTGTATTCGTCATCGCCATACTGGCGTGTCACCTGGTGTGATGGTATGGGGTGCCATTGGTTACACGTCTCGGTCCTGTACGGGCCTTTCTGGATACAGAAAATGTTCGAATGCTACCTTTGCCAGCATATTCTCCAGATCTTTCATCAATTGAAAACGTCTGGTCAATGGTGGCCGAGCAACTGGCTCGTCACAATACGCCAGTCACTATTGATGAACTGTGGTATCGTGTTGAAGCTGCATGGGCAGCTGTACCTGTACACGCCATCCAAGCTCTGTTGACTCAATGCCCAGGCCTATTAAGGCCGTTATTACAGCCAGAGCTGATTGTTTTGGGTACTGATTTCTCAGGATCTATGCACCCAAATTGTGTGAAAATGTAATCACATGTCAGGTCTACTATAATATATTTGTCCAATGAATACCCATTTATCATCTGCATTTCTTCTTGGTGTAGCAATTTTAATGGCCAGTAGTGTGTGAACAATACTGTAGAATATTAGTATCATCCTTATTATTTTCTCTGTAAACTCATATACAAACAGCAGAAATAGGACAGCTTATAGAACTAACTGCTGAGGGACTTCATCCTTGATTTTGGCCCACATTACTATAAAAATTGTAAATTCTGTATGTTTATCTGTCTTGGTAATTTATTTCTGTAAGTTGTTGTTGATCTTGAAGGCATGACTGGCTCCACTTTTCTACTGGCTCTAATTCCATAATTACTTAACTTATAGAAGATAATATCTCGATCAATAATATTCATGGCTTTGCTAGGGTGAAGAAATATTCCAACATGAATTTTTTATCGGTCTTTATTTTCTTATTTTCTGCTTGCATATCATGATGTGTATTTATGAACAGCTGTGCTATATTTGAGAAACTGAGAGCATTGGCTACTAGTATGAGGCCTCTAGTTTATTATTATTTTTATCAGCTCTATATTACTGCAGTTAACTAACATTATTCCAACTATTTTTATAACTTACCAGATGTATGATTTGTCTTTGAACTTTTTTGAATTTCGAAGTCAGCATTGAAGTCACCACACATGGTTATATTTTTCTTGAAAAAATTAATGCCATCCAAAAGTTTCTCTTTATGAGTATAAAACAGTTTTGGCACCATCTGATGACTGAATTTTGCCTTGGAAATTGAACTATAAAGAGTTCTATATCTTTTTCACTGAGTAGATTATTATATTTAGGTTTTTTATAGAATGCATTTTAGCCATCAGCTGTTTATTTGTCCCTTTAGCTATCTACTGGTTTCAGTTATTAACCATCATCCAGGATGTAGGATACAACAGACTGTTAAAAACATCTTATATTCCTCTGAAGCTGAACAGTATGGAAATTATCCAGTGAATTGTACAAACATCTGACATAATTTGTCTTATAAGACACATCCAGGATGATGGTTAATAACCGAAACCAGTATATGAATAATGGGACAGATAAAGAGCTGATGGTTAAAACTTGTTATATATAATACTTTACAGCTGTTGAACTTCATCTTATGGAAACATTATGCATTATATTTAGTGGCAGTGTTCAATTCCGTATTTACTCAGATTTACGTATAGCTATCCCCATGACTGGATATTTCCATACAATACTTGCTAGTTCGAAATGAGGAGTTGGATCAGCTCTAACATACCTTGACTAAGCCAGCATTAAGACAGAAGAATAATTCAAGTCATTTAACATTATTTCTATTTAATTAAGTTTATTAGACTGCTACTGAATGGTCTGCAATCTTCCAGAATTACAATATATTAACTGCCAAGCATTCAACCTGCGACACTAGGAAAGAAAGCAAATAAAGATATTTTACTTATTGTCCATATACATTATAGCAGGAAGAATACATTATTAAATTTGTAGGAAATTTGAGAAAATATAGGGCGCAAAATTCAGTCACAGAGTTGCCACCTCTGGTAACAACAGATCTTTGAGCATAAATATTGATGGAGTGAGCATTTGAATACACATAACAAGAATTCTTTCCACAGCATCTTCTGCATTTCAAGTCACATGGTTTTGGGACATGTGTGTAGCCTGTACACACCTTAGCGTAGTTTGAGTGTCAATACTTCACTGGTACAGAGAGATCAGCTTCAGAAGTACCATGAAACTTTGTGTACTTGTTGTATACACATCTTAACGGTTTGGTACCTGAGACTGAAGACAGGTTGAAGATGTGAGGAGCAAGAGTATTGTGCTTTTTCGCCACACTTACATAGCTCAAATTGCATTGTATTGACATTTTTCTTCAGCTGCAGGGAAATCTGCCAACCAACAATACCTTTCATACATTTTGTGTTGCCCTTATAAATATTGTCGAATATGTTTTAATTAATCACATTACCATGACACTGTACAGAGCGCCGAAATGTCACAAAAAGAACAACACATTTGGAACTATGAAATTGTTACAATAAATAAGTGAATCACAGCACCTGTTTATCTATTATTATTTTCAATTTTCCTTTATTTGTTCTTCAGCTTTTTACAGACAATTACAGAGATATCTTTAACATTTTTTCACCTTTCAGTCAAACACAGTGGTATGTATCAATAAACACTGGTGCAAACAGACAGAAATCCAACATGAAAGAACAAGCTGTTATTTTAATATTTCCATAAAAGTTCGAGGAACATTCTGTACACATTTTAAAGTTAGATATTACCTTTCTGCATACTGTTTTAATGCAGAGCTTGTAAGATCACTCAAGGGATAGGGACATTTGCACATTTCTTTGATTGATGGATCACCCCTCATTCTGTCACATCATACATAGCATGGTTTGCATCTCAATGCTTCTGGTAAGAGGCTACTTGCACAGCTAATTGCCAAAAACATCCAGTCTGGCTAAATATGTAATCATCCTACCCCAGTGATTTTCAATGTGTTCACGATGCCCTTTTTTTTTTTTTTTTTTAGAGTAAACACATATGAAAGACAGAGCTGCAGGTTAAATATAGTTACAGTGATATAGTTACCAGTAAAACTAAGTAATGCAGCTTGGACAAACGCAATTGAATTGAAAAGAATGCGTTTTGTGCCTCTATCCTACACACCAGAAGCATATCAAATAACAAAGTTGAACTTTTAATTTCTATTCATGAAAATGAAATGGATGATGGAATTTTGTTGCGCATATTAGAACATCAAATGAAAATTACTGAAACAGAACACATTCATCTTGAGGAATAGAAGCTATCATACGGTGTAGAACCCATCAAAGGGAAGGGCGAGTGGCTGTATATATATATACACTCCTGGAAATGGAAAAAAGAACACATTGACACCGGTGTGTCAGACCCACCATACTTGCTCTGGACACTGCGAGAGGGCTGTACAAGCAATGATCACACGCACGGCACAGCGGACACACCAGGAACCGCGGTGTTGGCCGTCGAATGGCGCTAGCTGCGCAGCATTTGTGCACCGCCGCCGTCAGTGTCAGCCAGTTTGCCGTGGCATACGGAGCTCCATCGCAGTCTTTAACACTGGTAGCATGCCGCGACAGCGTGGACATGAACCGTATGTGCAGTTGACGGACTTTGAGCGAGGGCGTATAGTGGGCATGCGGGAGGCCGGGTGGACGTACCGCCGAATTGCTCAACACGTGGGGCGTGAGGTCTCCACAGTATATCGATGTTGTCGCCAGTGGTCGGCGGAAGGTGCACGTGTCCGTCGACCTGGGACCGGACCGCAGCGACGCACGGATGCACGCCAAGACCGTAGGATCCTACGCAGTGCCGTAGGGGACCGCACTGCCACTTCCCAGGAAATTAGGGACACTGTTGCTCCTGGGGTATCGGCGAGGACCATTCGCAACCGTCTCCATGAAGCTGGGCTACGGTCCCACACACCGTTAGGCCGTCTTCCGCTCACGCCCCAACATCGTGCAGCCCACCTCCAGTGGCGTCGCGACAGGCGTGAATGGAGGGACGAATGGAGACGTGTCGTCTTCAGCGATGAGAGTCGCTTCTGCCTTGGTGCCAATGATGGTCGTATGCGTGTTTGGCGCCGTGCAGGTGAGCGCCACAATCAGGACTGCATACGACCGAGGCACACAGGGCCAACACCCGGCATCATGGTGTGGGGAGCGATCTCTTACACTGGCCGTACACCACTGGTGATCGTCGAGGGGACACTGAATAGTGCACGGTACATCCAAACCGTCATCGAACCCATCGTTCTACCATTCCTAGACCGGCAAGGGAACTTGCTGTTCCAACAGGACAATGCACGTCCGCTTGTATCCCGTGCCACCCAACGTGCTCTAGAAGGTGTAAGTCAACTACCCTGGCCAGCAAGATCTCCGGATCTGTCCCCCATTGAGCATGTTTGGGACTGGATGAAGCGTCGTCTCACGCGGTCTGCACGTCCAGCACGAACGCTGGTCCAACTGAGGCGCCAGGTGGAAATGGCATGGCAAGACGTTCCACGGGACTACATCCAGCATCTCTACGATCGTCTCCATGGGAGAATAGCAGCCTGCATTGCTGCGAAAGGTGGATATACACTGTACTAGTGCCGACATTGTGCATGCTCTGTTGCCTGTGTCTATGTGCCTGTGGTTCTGTCAGTGTGATCATGTGATGTATCTGACCCCAGGAATGTGTCAATAAAGTTTCCTCTTCCTGGGACAATGAATTCACGGTGTTCTTATTTCAATTTCCAGGAGTATATATATATATATATATATATATATATATATATATATATATATATATATATATATATATATATATATACACAACACTTCACTGTTTGGTGAGAAGCTCTTTCAACTGGCTGCACAAGGCAGGGATTGCAGCCAGTTCCGATAGAAAACGGACAGAACTGCGACCTCCACCAAGCCGTATACAGAGTTATAGCCTTCTCAGTCATCTTCTTCTTCCTTACTTTTCAAACAAGCTGCATACAGTGGTAGGTTGGATGACGTATCAGCTGGTAACATCATCTAAGCTTCTCCATTGTGTGTCTTGCGATTCTCTCTGGAACAAGTGTTGTGTCTTTGCCTGATATCGTTTTGTCAACAGAAAAACGAAGTGAATTATTCCAGTTATTCGACGAATGTGTTTCATAATTTGTTTAATAAAGATTATTTCCTTGAAACTTTGATTACAGCATTTGTTGTCTATTTTGCGGCTTGAAGTTGCTTACTGCTGGTGGGAATATTCTTGTCGATGTGTATCATGATATACTGCTGTGTTTAAAAGGTTTCATTCGTTAAATGTCAAGTGCTGGTTTATTGTTATAAAAGTGTGCTTAGATTTGCTTATGCCTTTTTCTCTTATTGTGCAACTCTGCGTCTTCAACATAAATACTGTGAGTATTGTTCACCTGTGCTTGTGTTGGTGCATTTTTGTTGTTGTTGTATACATTGTCATCCAATACTGAAATTTTTTCTGTCACATTATTGTCCTGAGTTTATATTAGACAATAATCCTTCCATTTTCCTACCATCATACCTTCATAAGACTTGTATTCATTTTCCTTACCATAATGATCATCTATTCATCATTAAATTCAAATAATTATTTCTGTATGTTTTGTGTCATACTTTCATTGTCTTCAAGTCCGGGTTTTCTTCTTATTATGTTTTCCAGATTATAACATCCATTAGACAGTTACATCAGCTTCCTTTTCATTCCTTTCTCATATTTCTTTTAGTTTTCATCATGCCAATTACACATGTAAGAAATATACTTTTTACCATTAATACATATAAAAGTCCTTCAACAATTCATAAACATAAAATACTTATGCCTCTAGGGTAGCATTCTTTTAAACTTAAGTAATTATCTTGAAGTCAGTTAATCTTGTTTTCTCTTGTTCTTCAATTGGTTAACGGCTTCTTTCTCTTTTCAGAAATTATCTTTCCTGTGAACTTCTTCATTTTAATCTTCTTAAATTCTATTATTGTTGTATGTATGCTGTAACACGTACATTACATTTAATAATAAATGAATAAAATAATCCTTATAACTATACATAAGAAAATGAACAATCATCCTGTGGTTCAAGTCTAATATCGGTGTCCTGTTAGTAAATACTTTTGTCATTCTCTTTTCCTTCATTTTCTCTTCATAAATGGTATACATCTTCTCATTGATAATATTTATTTATCTCTGTGCGGTGAAATAAACCTTTTTATCTCATCAGGATTACAGTCAGCAAGCATATATCTTCCTTCATGGGGAATTTGTATTATTCTGTATGGTCCACTCTATGAATACTGCCATTTCTTATTTAACTTTTTCTTTATCGAGGCTCTTGGATGGTTTCTCATCAATATTTCTTTTCAAACAGGATAGGGTACTACTTTCTTCATATTTTAGTGAATTTTGCCTTTTGTAATTGAGCTTGTTGTTACGCTGATATGAAGCTTCCTGGCAGATTAAAACTGTGTGCCAGACTGAGACTCGAACTCAGGACCTCTGCCTTTCGTAGGCAAGAGCTCCACCAATTGCGCTACCCAAGCACGAATCACGCCCCATCCTCACAGCCTTACTTCTGCCAGTACCAGGCACACAGTTTTAATCTGCCAGGAAGTTTCATATCAACGCACACTCTGCTGCAGAGTGAAAATCTCATCCTGAACTTCTTGTAGTTTTAAGTAAACTTTCTTCGAGATGTCCACCTTAGTGAGATTGTCTCTTTCCATTTGTTGCCATCCCTTTAGTAGGTCTTAAGAATCATCCTTGCCATACATGACTTGATTGGGCGAATATCCTGTAGAAGTATGAGGCAAGTCGTTATAAATCCTTTCAAATTCTGATAACCATTCGATCCATTTGTAATGTTGGTGTGTGGTATAGGTGTGTAGAGAGCGATTTAATTCGCAGAACAATCTCGCGATTGGATTCCCGCAGGGATGAAAATGTGCTATATACGTATGTGTTTAATATTGTGTTCCTTTATAGTCTCTATCCAGATTCTGCTGGTGTAATAGGCAGCATTTTCTGTCAATATCTTCTTCGGTTTTCCAATCTCTGTTATGAAATCAATGACAAATTTCTCTAACATTGGATGCACATGTAGATTCCTCAAAGGATACAATTTCACATACTTCAAAAAATATCATAGAATGCCAGAAGATACTTAAATCTTCCACGAGTAGTAGGACATGGTCCACAGACGTCACAAGATATCAATGTCAAAGGTCGGTATGGTAATTCAATTTTCTGCAATAGTTGATGGGTTTAGTTTACTGGCAAATCTTACATTTCTTTAGAATGTCACTAGCCAAGTGTTGTAAGTTCGGATGGTAGCAATATTGGGCTAACTTGGCTTTGTATTTTAAAGATCCAAAGTGTCCCCACTTCAGATGTGTACACCACAGTAAATATTTCAGATGTTCCTTTAGAATGCATACTTTCCATGGTTCATCATGATTTTTCTTCAAATAATATATTAGATTGTAAAGTATATAGACTACCAGAATAATTCGTAGCTCCTTGGCTGATTACGTCTCGAATAGATTTACAATAAGGATGTTGTTCTCCCAACTGCGTCATATTGTGACACAACTTTGAAATTTGTTTCCCACAAAAGGCAATAGACAGATTCATTACTTTGAAATCTAAAGTCTGTTCGTCAAATTCTTCATTATTCTGTCTTCCAGGCAAAAGAGATAGAGCCTCTGCTACAATGTTGTTCTTCCCTTTTATATATTGCACTGAAATGTTATATTCTCGAAGTAAGAGGGCCCATCTGGTTAACCCTGAGTGAAACATTCTTCCCGTTAAAATATATGATAAAGCTTAATGGTCACAAAACATGGTTATTCTTTTTCCATAGATAAAATATCTAAACTTTTTAAGCGCCCATACCACAGCTGGTACCTCTAACTCAGAGGTGCAGTATGCCCTTTCACATTTAGAGAGCGTTCTACTTGCGAATCCTATAACCTTAATGGTATTCATATCTTGTGGATCATCCATATGGAAAAGCGTAGCGCCTTGGCCTGTTTCAGAAGCATCAGTGGCAATGCAAAAATCCTGTTCAAGTTTTGGGTGATGTAACAATGGGACATTAGCAAAAGGTCTCGGATTTTGTCAAACACTTGACTACACTCAGGGGTTCATTTCCACATGATGGTCTTTCGCAATAACTGTAATAAACATTCTTCGCTGATTAATTGATTAGGCAAAAATCGGCAGAAAAAATAGGCTAATCCCATGAAGATTTTAATTACTTTTTATTTTTAGGGTAGGGACACTCTTTGATAGCACTCATTTTCTTAGGATTCGGCATAATACCGTCCAGCGTAAATATATATCCTAGGAACTTCAGTTGACATCTGGCAAGTCTAGATTTCATTAAATTTACTGTTACTAAATGCTCTAAGAATTTCGCAAATACTTTTCAAGCAGATCGAGATGCTCCTCACAAGTTTCGTCGGTAGCGATCAATAATTCGCCCACACACAAGGTAATTTTATCGAGCAAATCTCGTCCAAGTACAGTGTCTAGCGCCAATATAAATACACCTGCACTATTATTTAGTCCAAATGGCATAACAGTGAATTGATAACTTCTGCCTATAAAAGTAAAAGCAGTATACTTTCGAGATTCAATAGAGATTTTCGTTTGCCAGTATGAACTTCTCATATGAAGGGATGTCATCAAGCAAGCACCATAGAATTTCTGAATTAACTCATCCAAATTCTCAGGTCTTGTCTGTACCAGTATGATTATCTTGTTTATCTCTCTGGTGTCTAGAACCAATCTGATGTCACAATTCGATTTGCGGACCGCCAAAAGAAAAGTAGTATTCAAAACCTTTGATTATTCCAGGACGTTTGCTAAATACAGGCAGATAATTACTTAACAAGCAACACAAATCATCTCGTTGACTTACAGATAGGTATTCGGATTTGGAGATTTTCTGCTGAAGTGTAACTTGACTTATTTTTTCTCCAGTATATTCAACACAGAGAGTATCACCAACTAAAATACAGTCAGTACCAATATAGCTAACCATTAACTTCATGCAATACTGATCCAGGACTATTTTGGCCTTTATCATAGAGACTGTCAAAACGTCACCTTCAGAGTGCAAGATACATGTTCCTTCTTTTAAATTGATGACTGCTCCAGCATTACGCAAAAAATATAGACCCCAAATACATGCTATGGTCATTTTTGGAACAATCAAGAAGGTACTTTCTATTGAAGCCCCCACGCACTATAATGTTGACTCGTGCCTGCTTTGAAACCTTTTTTGCTTTCGCACTAAATGCTCCAGATACAGTACATCCAGTAACAGGAAATGTAAGCACTTTTGCTCCTCGGCTAATTTGTTTAAAAGAATCTTGCGTCATTACGCTAATAGTTGCTCCAGTATCAATCAAAATTTCAATGTCAGTACCATTTATTACTGCTTGAACTACTGCCTGCAAAATTCGTAAACCCTTATTCGAATTGTAAGGTGTTTCTTCAATCAGTTCCTTCCTTAGATCCAAATCATCATTATACCTCAGTACATTCACTTTAAAATGATGCCTGCCGTCCTCATCCTCTTCAGTCATCCTAGGAAGGCTTTCGGTGACCAGTTCTAGTTTAATCTTTCGGTAGATGTCATATTCGGTGGTTCATGTACATCAACAATACGTACAGTATGGTTGGAATTTGGCAGTTGTTCCCTTCACAGATTTATTGCTCCGTTACCAGGTGGTATCGGTCCTTGTGGTTGTTGTACTTGTTGAGTTACATTTGCATCTACCCATCGAACTTCAGGTGTCAAAAGGACTTTCCAAGGTTGTGTACTATCAGGATTGTCTTCTGGGTATATATCACATCTGCATGAATTACCACACTGATTATTTGACTCATTCTGTCTGCATTTGCGATTTGGTTTTCCTGTACTAAACTGATTCACCTAATTGTTATTATTTCCATAGGTTTCTTTAGTATAATAGGTGTTACGTTTATACTGATTATTATTATTCGCTTTACTATAGCCCTAAGATGTCGCTTGTCCTCCTTCGTGTAGTATAGCTTTAGTATTTCTGTCTTGGTTGTCGTTATTGTTAGTTCTATTATTATTATTATTATGTTGTGATGTAGACATCTGATTATTATTCCATACTTGGGCATCTTCTAGTATCATGTCGATTGGTTCGACCACAGACAAGAACTATTCCACGTCATAGTCAGGGACATTTATAAGTTTCTCATGTATATGAATAGGTAATCTTCCTCTCAAAATACGTATCACTTCTCTAAGGGAAATAGGATTACTCCAGTATCTCGTTTTATTAATGTGTTTCTCAAAATACTGTCTTAATGAACCACGTTTACTATTATAAAATTCTGGTTGATATACCTCCTTTTGTAATCTCTCTTAGTTGCTTCTCGACGAGTATTTTGCTAAGAAAAGTTGTTCAAACTCTGTGCATGTATTACAATTCTCACTCACTTCTACAGCCCACAGCGCTGCTTCACCTGTGATCTTGGACACAATAAATTCAAGTTTATCATGTACAGACCAACTGTGAGGAAAAATACGCTTAAAATGGTTGATAAAAATTTTTGGATGGATGTCATATTTTTCAGTCGAAAAGGTAGGAAACTGTCTGCTTTAGAATACGCTTGTCTCAATTTTTAAGGACGATAATTACCCCCTTTGGACAAAAGTGTCATTTTCATTTCCATAACAGTCACAAAATTTATTGGGTGTATTCCCACAACAGTTACATTTTACTTCACTAGAGGATTTATTATTCCTAAGCCTGTCTTCGGAATAGTTGTCTTTAGTCAATACATTTCTTGAAGAATTTTGTTCTAATTCTGACAATTTACAATTTGTTTCACTTTGCCACTTAGGTAATTCTTCAATTACTTTATCTTTAATAGCCTGAAACTCACTACTAAATAATTAGATAAGTTCATCGTTTGCCATCTGTTTTTCCTTAACTACCTCAGCTTGTTTCAACTCGAGCGTGGTATTGGCATTCTCTTCTATTTCCTTACTTTTAAATTCTATCCACTTAGAAAGATCATCATCTAATGTTTTAGTTTGGTCCTTTAAATATGTATCTATGCCCTTGCAAGTGTTCATTTCGAATTCTGACATCTTTTTAGACAGATCCTCGATTTGCACATTAGCCTTCAAGTAACTGCAATCATAGTTACAGATTTTATCTGACAAATCACTATTCCCCTTTCAAATAGTTTCACATTTATTCTCCATCTCATTAATTTTGCCCATAAATTCTGTATGTAGGTTAGTTATATATATAGAAACTTTTATTCCTAATTCACAAAATTTAGTATTTAGTCGTTCTTCCCTACTTTTAAGTTATCGAATTTCTCATTTAATTGTCTATCATCATCTTTAAGTGACTTGAAGTTGTTACCAAATTTTTCATTGAGTAAACCCATTTGGGTGTTGAAGAGACGTAATACAAGTTCTGTAGTGATGTAGGACAATCAATGAAATTACACAATAGTTAATAATTTAACTTTTAAAATTGCTGGTTTATTGGCATTTATGGAAATAAAAACAGTCTCATACTCTCATGCAGTCAGCAAATGCCATGTAACACTTTTTGTGTGTAATGTGTCTTACTACAACACAAATCGTTCTAATGAATTAATTAAGCTGCTTTACAGTGTTGATAGGCAATATAATCAACAAAGTGATATATGTCTCAATTAAAACCATACCTCACTATTTTTAATAAACTTTCAGTTAATTTTTTGTCAAAATCAGCACTTGTCTCAAAATTATTTTCCATAAGTCCAAACACATTTGTAACTATTGCAAGCGATTTACTGGACAGCTGAATCACACAATGGCGTTTAACTTATTTCCAATTGGGGGCGCAGGTTTCAGTTTTCCCTAATGGGCTAAACGATTCTTTTGTAATGCCGTGATGTGTCTATCTCAAGTAAAATTACTCTTCATTTGGGTCAACATCACAAAATAAAATTCACCGCATAGGTCAGCGAACTGTACATGCGCACTTTCAGGACTCTAAGTGAAAATTCGTCTCAGAGTAAAAGCTGTATATAAACTCAAAATTCTTTTTATACAATTAAATTCAAAACACTTTTATATTAACAAATAAATAATGGCACATAATTACTAATTAAACATTTCCGATTCTGAATAAACTTCAAGAATTTGTATTTCATAATCAATAAAATTTTATTGCCTGAGAGAAATTATTAGTTTGCTAAAACAGATTCAGATTACAGTCAACTCGTGTCTGGACGATGACGTCACGAATCAACACTTGCTTGAACGAAATACCTGTACTGAAAAATACTGTCTACTGAGTAATTTCCTGACTTTTATAGCAAATTTGGTACCCCCTGCATGACTACACTGTGTAATTCAGAGAAGAAGCTGTAGTCAGCATTTGAAACTTCCATTACCATCAGTATTGTCGAATCCTCCGCTCTGTTCTAAGTAAACCTCATGTTGTTGTTGTGTGGTCTTCAGTCCTGAGACTGGTTTGCTGCAGCTCTCCATGGTACTCTATCCCGTGCAAGCTTCTTCATCTCCCAGTACCTACTGCAACCTACATCATTCTGAATATGCCTAGTGTATTCATCCCTTGGTCTCCCTCTACGACTTTTACCCTCCACGTTGCCTTCCAATACTAAATTGGTGATCTCTTGATGCCCCAGAACATGTCCTACCAACCGATCCCTTCGTCTAGTCAAGTTGTGTCACAAAATCCTCTTCTCCCCAATTCTATTCAATACCTCCTCATTAGTTATGTGATCTACCCATCTAATCTTCGGCATTCCTCTGTAGCACCACATTTCGAAAGCTTCTATTCTCTTCTTGTCCAAACCATTTATCATCCACATTTCACTTCCATACATGGCTACACTCCATACAAACACTTTCAGAAACGACTTCCTAACACTTAAATCTATACTCGATGTTAACAAATTTCCCTTCTTCAGAAACGCTTTCCTTGCCATTGCCAGTCTATAGATTATATCCTCTCTACTTCGACCATCATCAGTTATTTTGCTCCCCAAATAGTGTCTAATTTCCTAATGTAATACCCGCAGCATCACCCGATTTAATTCGACTACATTCCATTATCGTCGTTTTGCTTTTCTTGATGTTCATTTTATATCCTCCTTTCAAGACTGTCCATTCCGTTCAACTGCTCTTCCAAGTCCGTTGCTGTCTCTGACAGAATTACAATGTCATCGGCGAACCTCAAAGTTTTTATTTGTTCTCCATGAATTTTAACACCTACTCCGAATTTTTCTTTAATTTCCATCACTGCTTGCTCAATATACAGATTGAATAACATCGGGGACGGGCTACAATCCTGTCTCACTCCCTTCCCAACCACTGCTTCCCTTTCATGTTCCTCGATTCTTATAACTGCCATCTGGTTTCTATAGAAATTGTAAATAGCCTTTTGTTCCATTTATTTTACCCCTACCACCTTCAGAATTTGAAAGAGAGTATTGTAGCCAACATTGTCAAAAGCTTTCTCTAAGTCTCCAAATGCTAGGTACGTAGATTTTCCTTTCCTTAATCTATTTTCTAAGATAAGTCATAGGGTCAGTGTTGCCTCACGTGTTCCAACATTTCTACGGAATCCAAACTGATCTACTCTGAGGTCGCTTCTACAGGTTTTTCCATTCGTCTGTAAAGAATTCATGTTAGTATTTTGCAGCCATGGCACTTGCTTTCTTTGGGATTGGAATTATTATATTCTTCTGAGGGTATTTCGCCTGTCTCATACATCTTGCTCACCAGATGGTAGAGTTTTGTCAGAGCAGGCTCTCCCAAGGCTATCAGTAGTTCTAATGGAATGTTGCCTATTCCCAGGGCCTTGTTTCTACTTAGGTCTTTCAGTGCTCTTTCAAACTCTTCACACAGTATCATGTCTCCCATTTCATCTTCATCTACATCCTCTTCCATTTCCATAATATTGTCCTCAAGTACATCGCCCTTGTATAGACCCTCTATATACTCCTTCCACCTTTCTGCTTTCCCTTCTTTGCTTAGAACTGGGTTTCCATATGAGCTCTTGATTATCATACAAGTTGTTCTCTTTTCTCCAAAGGTCACTTTAATTTTCCTGTAGGCAGTATCTATTTTACCCCTAGCGAGATAAGCCTGTATATCCATACATTTATCCTCTAGCCATCCCTGCTTAGCCATTTTGCACTTCCTGCCGATCTAATTTTTGAGACATTTGTATTCCTTTTTGCCTACTTTATGCACTGCATTTTTATATTTTCTCCTTTCATCAATTACATTCAATATGTCTCCTGTTACCCAAGGATTTCTACTAGCTCTCGTCTTTTTACCTACTTAATCCTGTGCTGCCTTCACTACTTCATCCAAGAAAGCTCATATGCTATGTCAAAAAAATAAAATATTCCAAGAATAAGACAAAGACAATACTAGAACTTAGAAAGTCAGATTTGCTATTGGAGTCGAGTAGCGTAACCCCATTAGGATGACTTAATCATTCGACATAATCTTCAACCTCTCTGAGAAGTTTTAATAATTCAGAAAAATTTTCTGGTGCCAGTGATGATCTAAAACCTTTGCTCAAAAGATTGCGACTTTTGAGAATGTCAATCTAGTAACATTTCTGGATGTGCTGATGACAAGTAACCTGAAACTCAATATATGAAAAGAATCGAAAATAATAGTGTAAGTTTGATAATATATACACATACTAGCAGCTGATAAAGTTCTTTTTATTGGCGATTTTCTTGATGGCACACTCTGTAATAGGTGCTGTGGGAAATTAAAAGTTGTTTGATCAGCATCAGGCTGCAACCACACATTTACAAACCTCGCTGTATCAAAACAGTCCTCTGTGAAATGTTTAGAGCACACTCTTCAATATTTTATAAGGATTAAATTCTTTCTTTTCATTATATGGAGCAATATTTTGATTCTTTGTTCATCTTTTGTGAAACTGGAATACAAAACTAACGTAATGTAGGAAACTGTCTCATGCAGAATTATCCAGATACACACAATGGGTTTGGAACCTACATAAATAGGAAGAAATGAATGAGATTTTCATGTATAATTTTATCTGCAAATGAACATAGCACAAATATGTATACACTGACTGGCAGTTTGCTCAGACACGCTTTCAAATTTAAGTAGCACTTGTCTCGTAAACACATGGCCAAAAAGTCGCAAAAATTAGCTCTATAGTGCAGGACTTTATTATAATACTGTGTCTCAATATTTTTCCAACATATAAAGTGCCTCATATTAATATGTCATTTACAACTACGCATTTGCCTTACAAAACTATGAAAAGTGACTGGTCCTCCTTTCACATACTTTTCTTTACATCCATAGCAACAGCAATACTGCACCATAGATGTTACTAATACTCAAAAGTGCAGAAACGAATATATAACAAGGAGAAAACATGTAATACCCAAGTTTTACTGCTACTGTTAGAAGCAGCATCGTCCCAAAATCACATGGATAGCCTAGTTTGATTTGGGAACATGAGCAGTAGGGTATCATCACTCCATAGATATATATACTGTATATGTGTACCAAATGGCCCCTACACCATTAAGCTAGGTGATGGATCCATGTGACAATGACGAACACAATTTACCAATGTTAGTCCTTACTGGAGCCTCCACACAAGAATACATCCACAGTGATGCTTTATGTACAACAGGGACTGATCTGAAAAGATGACTTGACTATCATCACTTCTGTCTCCAATGTTGTAATTGTCCATAGTACTGTCAGTACATCTCTGTCTGCTACTGCAGCAGAAATCACAGCAATGGTTGCCTTGTTAACAGTCTATGGTGCTCCAAATGATGTCTTGCTGCAAATGCACTCATTTCCTGGCTCGAGGAACATGACATGGCTGCTTGGTGTTAAGCATGTCCCTCCTGAACCCATATTTTCCATATACGCTTTATACTGTATGATCCTCGCCAACGATAGTGGCAATAATGTGGAACAATAAACCAAAGTCTTGATAAGCAGAAGTTCTCTCTCTGTCAAATTCTGAAGTTTGTTGGTAGATGTGTCTCCTCCTACAGAAATAATAGCAAGATTTTCTCACAAATAACCAACATTCAAATGGGATTCATCTACACAGAATTATAGGGCATTAGCTCCAATTTCTTTGCATGGTTGTGCTGAAGTAATGATCATATGAATATTCAGGTGTATAGTACACTTCATGTCTATTTGACATTCGTTGCAGCCTTCATGGTGTAGCAATTTTGGTGGCTACCAGTGAGTGTGTGTGTGTATGTGTGTGTGTGTGTGTGTGTGTGTGTGTGTGTGTGTGTGTGTGTGTGTGTGTAAATATGACATGTTGGAGGTTGAGAATTATTAGGAAAAAAATTTGGCATAAATATGAGATATTATGGACCTTCTAGACATTTGGTGGGTTTCCATAAATGCTAGTAACTAATAAATTCTCAAGGACAGGATAAAGTGTTAGATGTCAACATTTTACTATTTCTTGTTGAACCATACAAAATGAGATAATGCAGTTATTTTATTGGGAAATATGCTGACAATTGTTCTAAGTAGGCACCAAAATCATATTTTTATGTCATTACATATAGACACATGTCAATTAATATGTGTAACACTAGACAATAGGTAATGTAATTGAGAATTAAACATACACACACACACACACACACACACACACACACACACACACACACACATACACAGTAAAAAATGGAAATTAAATTTAATTCACAGCCATCACTACAAGTATTTCATATTACTCTTCAAAGGTAGTTCCATTTTAATTTAAAAACGGCATAATACCATTTTACATGAGGATGACATGTTATTTTTTTGACAAATGTAGTTCCAAACTGTGGAAGTTTTCTTGTATTAATTTATTATTAAGTTTCATGAGCACAAACTGTGCAGAAAGAGTTTTAATTTATGAGATTTTCTTTGCTTCTTACACACGTTGAAGTAAATTGCTGTAAATATTATATAATACATTAATTTTAAATTAATAATTAACAAATATACAGAGTGTTTCACTAAATGTGTTTGGCTCTGTAAGTTAAATGAAGTAATAGGTGATGGAAATATTTATTGTTCTAGGACACCATAAGAAATGTTACACTGCCTGCGGAGCTATGAACATAGTTTATTGCGTTATTATCCAAAGAGTTACAGCAAAAAGATACAATTTTTTAAATGGAACCGTAATTGTTTCTATCATGCACTGGAATCAGTAACACCAGCTGTGTATACATCAATTTAAATCACATTCTTGTCACTTTTAGTTTGGGAGCTATAATCCTTCAAAGTTTCAGGGGCAGATACCACATGCTGTACATAATACATGGCTGTGTGGTGGGTGATGGATGTTCTGACGGTGGGAAGTTGATTTAAGTGAGATGTTCAAATGTGTGTCCATGTTCCTGAATGCACAATGCAATGCACCTTCTGAAGGATCTGCAGACGAGATGTAACATGCGCCGTTTTAGATCATCTGGGGGTGTGGGCTCAGTGACATAAACATGATCCTTTAGGTATCCCCACAAAAAGAAATCTAATGGTGTTAAATCGAGCAACCTTGCGGGCCATGAATGAGGACCATGGCGCCCCAACACCATCTTCCTGCAAACCTGTTGTTTAGTTCTTCCACAACAGCACGTGCAGAATGTGGTGGGTGACCATCGTGCTGCATCCACATATGGACTCTCGTGTGTAGACACACATCTTAATGGAGACCACCCAAATTGTCGACTATAAACGCGCGATATAACTCATCTGTCAGTGTACCTGGGAAGTAATGTAGACTGATGATTTCATCCCCAAGGATTCCACACATACATTCATAGACCATGTATGTTGACAGTCGACAGGTTGTACCCACTGAGGATTGTCTGCGATCCTGAAGTGCACGTCATGGCGATTCACTGCTGCATAATTTGTGATCGTGGACTCATCAGACAACATAGCACTTTGTAAAGACTCCAGCGTGAAATTACGCATGGCCCATTCACAGAATGTAACTCTCACATGGAAATCGTTCCCATGCAGCTCCTGGGTCAGCGACAGGTGGTTGGTTGGTTGGTTGTTTGGGGAAGGAGACCAGACAGCGTGGTCATCGGTCTCATCGAATTAGGGAAGGATGGGGAAGGAAGTCGGCCGTGCCCTTTCAGAGGAACCATCCAGGCATTTGCCTGAAGTGATTTAGGGAAATCACGGAAAACCTAAATCAGGATGGCCGGACGCGGGATTGAACCGTCGTCCTCCCGAATGCGAGTCCAGTGTCTAACCACTGCGCCACCTCGCTCGGTCGACAGGTGGTGCGGGTGAAACCTGTGGCCATGTACTATACGACACACAGATGTGAGACTGACACCAGCGACTGCAGCAATGGCTCGTAAGCTGACATGAGGATCGTGGTGTACTGCAGATAAATCAAACACCTCCATCTCCTCATTTCTTGCAGTTATTTGTCTGTTACTGCGGCGCATTAACAAGCTGCCTATTTCCCGAAGTCGTTGTTCGGCATGTACGAACGTATTGGCTGCCAGAGCCCATCGCCTAGGATATCTCACGGAGTACGCCATGTCTGCTTCACTGGCGTCGTGACGGCACTCACTGAGCATCAGCAGCATGTCAACGTACTCGTTGTTCGTGTATGCCATCTTCATCCAATGCCAGCAACTGTGGTGTATTGAGCCCCGTCTGTTTGTGTGGCTCGAACTGTCGGGTATACGGCCATGTGCGGCGACAGTCAGCAGTCTAACAGCGCATCGAGGAAGCTTTTCGCTCCGTGACACTGGCGACATTACAACTCGCCGCACCACATTTAAAAGGCGCATTGCGTTATGCTCAGAATGTGTGGTATTTGCCCCTGAAACTTTGAAGGGTTGTAACTCCCAAACTAAAAGTGATAGAAATGTAATTTAAATTGATGTATACATAGCTGGTGTTACTGATTCCAGTGCGTGATAGAAACAATTACGGTTCCATTTAAAAAATTGTGTCTTTTTGCTGTAACTCTTTGGATAATAACACAATAAACTACGTTCATAGCTCCACAGACAGTGTAACATTTCTTATGGTAACCTACTTCAATAAATATTTCCGTCGCCTATTACTTCGTAACTTACAGAGGCAAACACATTTTGTGAAACACCCTGTATATAGGAAAGAAGTTCAGAAATGTTAATATATAAATTAGTTGAATGATTTAGATCATCCCTAAACAGTGGCCAATATGAGTCGCTATGTTTTATGTTACACATAAGTCTAGTAATAGTTTTCTGTAACAATATGATTCTATTCACATTACTTGCATTTCTCAAATACAAAATTCTAAACTTTATTATGACTCATCAGTCTTCTGACTGGTCTCGACTTCCTCACCTGTGTAAAGCTCTTTACACATAGTACAACTTGCATCTAATGCCCTATATTATTTGTGGGACATATTCCAATCTCTCTCGTCCACAATGGTTTCTGCCCCCTAAGGCTCTCTCTAGTGCATGTTAAGTTGTTACCCAATGCTTCAACAAATTCTGCTGTCATCCTATATCATCTTCTAATCAGTGTTTTCGACATACTCGTTTCTTCGTCGAATCTGCAGAGAAACTTTTCATTATTTATCTTTTTATTCCACTTAATATTCATTATCATTCTATATAATCACATGTAAAATGTTTCGAGTCTCTTCTTTTTTGGATTTTCCAAAACCATGGAATGAAATAAAATGATCATACGGCATTATTGGCAGGAACACCCTTTCTGCGGTTGTTAGACTGCCTGGTGATGATACTGAAATGATTAGAATAAGACTATAATTAAATCTTTGAGCGAATAAAATCTTTGACATGGCAGGTAACCGAACCCAAGATGCTGCTATCCAGAGACAGTAGCAGCAACCGTTTGACCATGAGCTACATTCCTCAGAACCCATGATTCACTTCCTTACGATACTGTCTTCATGAGGTACATTCTGGAAAATTCCTATGTTTAACATTAATAGGTTTCTTTTACCAGAGAATGCTCCCTTTGCATGTGTTAGTCTGCGCCTTATTACCTACTTGCATCGTATGAAATGGACTATTTTGCTTCAAAGACAGATGAATTCCTTCACTTCGTTTACTAATTTGTCCCTGATTTTTATGTTCAATTTATCGTTAATCGCATTTTTATTACTGCACATCACTTTCATCTTCATTCAGTTCATTTTGGGTCCACAAACAAAAACAGTTTCTAAACGTCGATAATCTGTCGCGCTGGCTGTCGTTACAGATTACTGTCATTTAGAACATTTCTTTGGTTAAGTCTCAATCCAAATTCTGTGCCCAGTAGGCTGTTCATTTCATCCAGCACGTACTGTAATTTTTTCTCACTTTCATTTACGGTAAGAATGTCGCCAAAGGATCTTATCATTGACATGCTTTTACCCTGACTTTTAATTACTCTCCTTAACCTTTCTTTTATTTTCGGAGCTGCTTCTCCGATATATGCGTTGATCAGTAAGGGGGAAAGGTCCCACCCCTTCGTTAAGCCTTTTTTATTCTGATTGCTTCTCTCGTGAATTTCCGTTGTCATCGTTCCATGTTATCTCTTCTGCATATTAAATATTACACATATCTTTACAGCTTATTCCTATTTTCCCGAATAATTTAAAAATCTTGCACCTTTTTACTTTATTGTTTCTTTTAGGATTTCAAATCCTAAGAACGTATCTTTATTAAGTGTTTACTCCGTTATCAAATGCGATGTCAGAGTTGGCTATGTAGCGACTTTATCTGTACTGGAGCCAAACGGAATGTCATCTAACAAATAATCAACTTCCTGTTCCATTCTCCTGCATATTATTCTAGTCAGCAGCTTGGATGCATGAGTTTTTAAGCTGATTATTTAATGGCTATCGCACTTATTTGCCTCTTCTACCTTCGAGATTGATTGGCTGATATTCTTCCTAATATATGGTTATATGTCTCCAATCTCATAGTTTCGACAAACTAATATGAATAGTCGCTTAGTTGCTACTTACCGTAATGATTTTAGAAATTCTGAAGGAATGTTTTATATCCCTCCTGCCTTATTCAATCGTAAATCTTCTGAAGCGTCCAAAACCATATATCACAAGTCTTCAAGATCGATATCACAAGTCTTCAAGATCGATACCTATCACACATCAGACACTTTCATCGACTCAGAGAGACTCTCATTGTATTCTTCCCATCTATACGTTGTCTCCTTTGCGTTTAACAGTAGAATTCCTTTTGCGATGGAAGTTATTTTGACTTTTTGTTTGCTGAATTTATCCTTTCAACGTTCTTTTCCTGTTCGATTTCTTAGCATTTCCTCTGCAGCTGTTTCGTTTTATGTTCTATGCACTTAATGTCAATTTCATTCCTAAGCAACAAGGGGGGGCTTTCAATAAGTAGTGCAATACATTTTTTTCTCGGCCAGTTTCAGGTGGAAAAATGCGGAATTTCTTGAGGGACATCGTGGAATACTCCCACTTCAGCTCCCTTAGTGTTATGACGTTATGAAGTTCCGATAGGTGGTGGCGCTATATGTGCCTAAATCAGAGAATTTTAGTTATTTATAGGCACTTGCAGAATGTCTGCAGAGACCTGGCAGTAAAAAAAGCACAATAAGTTATTGGGCGAAGCGAAGCGTTGGTCATCATCGCAACAAGGTCGCACAAATCTGTCCAGTCTCCCGCGAGTCGGCCGCCCATACACAGCCGTGACTCCTGAAGTGTTGGACGGTGTAGACATTCACACCCGAATTGGTCGACGATCACAATCACCTTTCTGCACAGCTGGAGGTCTCCGTTGGTAGTGCTGACTCTTTCATTCACCAGTTGGGGTACTCGAAGGTTCCTCATCGCCTAACAGAACATGATAGAGAGCAACGAAGGAACATATGCGCAGAACTGCTTTCAAGTTACTGTGCTGATAATGACAATTTTTATCGAACATCGTCACAGGCGATGAAATATGGGTTCATCACTTCGAATCAGAAACAAAACAGCAATCCATGGAGTGCTGCTACACCATCTCTTTGCAGAAGAAACAGTTCAAAGCCGCACCCTCAGTCTGTAGGGTCATGGTGACGGTCTTCTGGAACTCTGGAGGCGCTGCTCTGTTTGGTGTTCTCCCTTATGATGCAATACTGAATTCTGAGGTTTACCATGCTGCCCTCATGAACTGAAGAAACGACTTCAGTGCGTTTGTCGCCACAAAAATGAAAATTAACACCTCCTCCATGACAACACAAGGCCTCACACAAGTCTATGCACACAAGAGAGCTCCCAAAACTTTACTGGACTGTTCTTCCTCATCCACCTACAGCCTGAATGACGCACCTTCCGACTTCCATCTGATTGGCCCAATATAGGACGCGCTCCACAGGAAGCAGTGCGTGGGTGTTACGGAGGTCATTCATGCCGCAAGACGTTGGCTCTGGTATTGACTAGAGTGTCCCATGTCAGCATACAGGCCCTCCAGTAAGGTGGTGTAAGGCCATTGCACTGACTGAAGATGTTGAAAAATAGGGTTTTGTAGCCAAAAGAGCGGGGAATGATATGGTGTATTCGAACCTTGAATAAAAACAACCTGCTTTCAGGACAAAAATTTGTTACATTACTTATTGAACACCCCTTGTTCAAAAAATGTTCAAATGTGTGTGAAATCCTATGGGACTTAACTGCTAAGGTCATCAGTCCCTAAGCTTACACACTACTTAACCTAAATTATCCTAAGGACAAACACACACACCCATGCCCGAGGGGGGATTCGAATCTCCACCGGGATCAGCCGCACAGTCCATGACTGCAGCGCCTTAGATCGATTGGCTAATCCCGCGCGGCGAACACCCATTGTATATTGTTTTGTATACATCTCTCCCTCAACATTTTTTTGTTTTTTTCATTCATTGACCCACTGTATATTTCCACTGTTATCCAAGGTTTCTTGAAAGCTATTTACCTTCATCATTACTAAATTGTGATTGCAGTATGTAATTGTTCCTTTTGTATGCCTCGAAATCTAATATGTAATTTGGATCTCTGCCTCACCAAAATAAAGCTTCATAAAAATGTAATGCATAATGACATTTGGTGGATACTCTTCTACCAGCTAGCTAAGATAACTGTCAACTATTAATAACTGTTAAAAATGATTGGTGAAGATCGTAAAACGACGGTTTGGTCCATCTTTAATTATGCATTTCGCATTGTCATATTTATTTAAAGGTTGCCACCAAGGAAGATATATCCATATTTTGTCCAGCTAAGGGACTCTGAACATTTAGGTGGTTAGGAAACTCTCCCATGCAATATTATGTGTGAAAGCGTGTTAATCGCTGTACATATCTGATGACTGAATAATGTTGTTGGTATTCTCATTGTTGCTGCCAATTTCACAACATAGATTTTCAGTACACTACACACGATCTCATCACTAGGAAATAGTTACAGTTAAGACATGTTACAAACATTCTGCACAATTTATGTCAATTAAAATGAATTGTACCAGGCCATACGCCATACAAATAAATAGAAGTGTACAGTCCTCTATAAAGTGAAACACCCGTTGTGGTAACATTGACAATGCATGCGGTGCCTTTGATAACTTAAGTATGTACGAACTAGAAATGAATATGAATTTGGCAAGGCAAGACATAAATAAGAATGTATTAACAAAGGATTTAAATTTTCTAAATGAGCCGGGAATTATTTTAGATATTTTGTGATAAAGCCTCCTAGATAGCTAAATATATGTCATGTTTCACAAAAATAAACCACTTTCGGCTGCATATGAACGTATATTTACAGGAGTATGACCGATTAGTGATATCACATCACATCTTCAGCTGTGCAGCTACAAGATAAGAAACAAACCATCCACATTATGATAAGAAGAAAGTTACTAGCTGGGAGTTTCTACCTTTTTTTGTTTCCTTATTTTGATATTTTCATTGGAGGTTAACACGACTTTAACATGCCAGTTTTTTAATTGGTGGGTTTGCTCTAGTACAAGATATTAGTAACAGTATTTTATTTTGAGGAGGTTGAGTCTTCCTCCTTCCTGTATTGTGGGCTTAAAATTTTACTAATGTGTGAGTGTTTCATATCGGTTATCATGGAACATAGATTATTAAGCTAGGTATCCATTTTTTTTATCATGATGTCGATTGTATATTTCCTATTTTGTAGATGTACACTTGAAGATGTGATCTGACATCACGAAACCGATCGTGCTCCTCTAAGTAAAAGTTCATATACAGCTCAAAGTGGTGTATTTCTGAAACATGGATTACTTCAGCTGCAGCTAAAAAGAATTAATATATTTCTTTATGTATAGCAGTAGTGGAACAAAGCTGATATGAAGACAAATAATTAATTTAAATTGGGGCCAGGTTTTCCCTGTTGCCCCCTATGATGTTACACCCCCTTCCAGCCTTTGGAAATGGCAGGAAACTTTGGTGGGAAATATGAAAATTGGGCTACCTGCTTTTAACCTAATTCCCAAACCTCTCCACCCACTCCTATGACGTCACTGACTCCCCACCCCTCCTATGACATCACCCCTGGAAATGGTGGGAAACGATCAGTATCTGTCCAGCTGCCAGAGAGGGAGGTTATGTTTGTGTATTTATTTTTGGTGGGAAATGGTAATTCTGTGCTGGAGGGGAAGACAGGCTATTTAATTAATTTATTTATAACTCAACTGGGCTACCCCCAGTGTGTATTCGCCTCAGTGTGCAGGGGCTACCTGAGCTAGTTCACATTATATCCACCAGATGGTGCTTTTGACTTCCAACTTCCCCATGTATGCTTCCCTCTCCTATGACATCACCCACCCATACCACCAAAACTCCTCTGGAAATGGCAATGCATCAGCACTTGAACTTTCGAAAAATCTGTGCGCAGTGGGTTCCCACCAACTGACCGCCGAACAGTGCAATACTCGAATGGCACTGTTGGTTGGGTTGTTTGGGGGAGGAGACCAGATAGCTAGGTCTTCGGTCTCATCGGATTAAGGAAGGAGAGGGAAGGAAGTCGGCCTTACCCTTTCAAAGGAACCATCCCAGAATTTGCCTGGAGTGATTTAGGAAAATCACAGAAAACCTAAATCAGGACGGCCGGACGAGGGATTGAACCGTCGTCCTCCGGAATGCGAGTCCAGTGTATTAGCCACTGCGCTACCTCGCTCGGTAATGGCGCTATCTTTGAGTCATCTGCAATGTTATCATGAGGAGGAATATGGCTTTCTGTCTCGTATTGTCACAGGCGACGAAATTTGGTGTCATCATTTTGAACCGGAAAGCAAGGGTCAGAGCAAGCAGTGGAAACATGCGACTTCACCGCCTCCAAAGGAATCCAAGGGTAGGGTCATGATGTCCTTCTTTTTTGACCACAAGGGCCCACTGCTTGTCGTGTTCCTGAAACAGGGAACCACCGTCAATGCCCAGCGATATCAAGCTACATTACGGGGCCTTAGACGAGCCATCAAATCGAAATGCCGAGTCATGTTGTCCAATGGCGTTATCCTCTGCATAATAATGCCCGCCCACACGCGGCCAATGCGATGAAGACGACATTGCAGCAGTTTCGGTGCGAAACGCTGGAACGTCCATCGTACAGTCGCGACCTTTCAGTGTGTGATTTTCATATGTTTGGACCTCTAAAACAAGCTATTGGCGGACATCGATTCGCAGCGGACGACGAAGTGTGTGACTGGGTGTAGGCCTGGATCCGACAGCAGCCTACTAGCTTCTTCAATGACGGAATCGACCGGTCAGTGTCCCAATGGGATAAATGTGCCAGTAGTTTTGGCGACTATTTTTGAGTATGTGTACTATGTGTTACTACATTTTTGAGTTAATAAAATCGTTACTGTTATTTTATACTAGTGATCGGGTTTAATTTGAATGCCACTAATACTCTAAGTGATTTTCAGGGCGTCCTGTTCTTGAATCTTTTGTCCTTTTGTGACTGATTTCTGCAGAAACAGGATCCTCTTGTTCAAATGTGAGGTGTGTAATCAGTGACGTCACACTTTTTTATGGGGCTTGTATTGAGACAAGTCGTTACAAGTTTCTCTATCCATCCGGTAGGTCCGGGAGTTCCAGAAGCCTCTTGCTTGACTGTGAGGTATACTGTCATTCTACACATTTCCCGAATTTATTTGGTTAAGAGAACATCGGTTGTGATGTGTGTTTTGTGTCGAGATAGCGAAACACCGGTGCAAGAGATATATACTGGCTCTCTAGACATGAGAAACGCAAACTATTATGAGTGTTAAAATCTTAAGTGACTTTGTAAAGCACAAGGATGATCTGGGATCTGTTACAACTTTGACATCGATATTCGTTAAAAAAATACGAGTGGGACAAATTTTCTCTATTTTCGAGTTTTCACACAAAAACATTCACAGGCGAGATACGTTTTTAGTTATTCAGTGTTTTGCACCATGTCCCACGCTAAAATTTTCGCTCTCTACAGGTATAATTTCCACTCTTTATCTTCAAAAATGTACTGTGCAGGCGATTGGTAACATACTGCTGTGTGGGTGATATCGAGAACAGTCACGTAAATGGTATGATATTCCGGCAAACCACGTGACAGCACATGAAATTCTGGAAATTTTCTTATGCTACTCGATAATTTCAGCATAAAAGTGTCACAAATGTCGTCGTCTTTTAGGGTGTAAAATTGGATATTGCACCTGATATCAGTCAATTAATTCGCGATTGACGAAGGAAATATCGTCGTTTTTTGGCGTGTAAAATCCTTGTTCTACTCTAAGTTGGTATTATCCGTGACGTCAAAATTAATGTCCGAGTGAGACAAGTTTCTCTCTCTCTCTGTCTCTCTCTGTCTCTGTCTCTCTCTCTCTCTCTCTCTCTCACACTCTCTCTCTCTCTCTCTCTCTCTCTCTCTCTCTCTCTCTCTCACACACACACACACACACACACACACACACACACACCACCCACCACGTCTTTGTACTGGACTCGTGGTCCGTTACAAGCCATCCCATTCATCAGCATACAACTCTCACGACCGCAAGCACAGAGTACAGCGGTCCCGTTCCATTTCATAAAAGCACACACGGCAGCCGGACGCATTATTTGAAGCTTCTGCTGGATAGTGAGGTATGTTTAATGATTATTACTGCCGTGGGGGTGTCTTTTTTTTCTCCCGAATGGGGCGGTGCGCTGCTATCTTTCACAGTCTGTAGGATTCAGTCGAGAATTCCATTGTCTTTTGAAACACGTAGCCTAACGGTGCAGCGCGCACCGGCGCTGAGACTCGAATCACCCGGCTGGCGTGAGGGCCCCCTGTCAGGCGTCGGGGCAGCGCGTATGAGGGACAGCTGCCCCTCACCGTTGGTTGTGGTGGATGATCGGCCGGCCTCACTGGGGATATCTAGCACCGCGACTGTATACTCCACATATGCTTCTGTGTGTCTTTGCGGTAATGCAGGAATGCCCGCTAGTCGATAGCTGTATGCTGGCTGTGGAAGTGATGATTTTGTATGTTGCAAGATATGAATTGTTTACTGCAACGATGTAACGATATGGCATGGTGATGCAATCGTTTGTGGTGATGTAGTCTAGTTGGAGATCGGTTTCACGCCGAAAAATTCAAGCTTTCCTCGACAATAGCAGAGCAGTGTAATTGACCAAGTGTCTTTGGCGATAGTTTTCGCATATCATGATCGGTACACCACTTTTGCAGAGTTTAGTTATCAGTACAATAAGACAGCGGTATGTTTTTTCCCAATCTGTGCAAAAATAAATTCAGTAAAAACCAATCAGGATGCTTCATTCACAGAAGGTTCCATGACATCAGAGAGTCACAAGACATACATTTTTTGGGCAGGGGAGGGGAGGGGGGATGGAAGAGGAGAGTACAGGAGTCTCTACAGACAGTTTCGAACAAGACAGGAGCAAAACAAGGTATTACAGAATTTCTGTGACGTCAGAGACACAGGTTGGTTGGTTGGGTTGTTTGAAGGAGGAGACCAGACAGCAAGGTCATCGGTCTCATCGGATTAGCGAAGAAAGTCGGCCGTGCCCTTTCGAAGGAACCATCCCGGCATCTGCCTGGAGCGATTTAGGGAATCACAGAGACACAGGTCATGTCTTCTTTATTTGCGTATTCAGAGACAAGTCCAGACAGACCAGTCTGTTCTGGTTCAGATAGGTGGGATGCTGTTGCCCATCCACTATTGTGGCTTTAGAGCATCTTCTGACCATCAGTCGCAGGATGTCGAAAATTTACCGAAAATTCCAGCCATTTGTCTTATCTGTAGGACAGTGCTTAGAATTCTCAGGAAATCTTTTACACATCTGATCTGCTGTGTGTCTGTGTTTCTTTTTTTCACGATCTGTTGTAGGCTTCGAAATATGTCATGAACTTTTAGGAATGTAATTGTTCTGATTTTCTTGTCTGTGCTTGGTCATCAGTGTGCGTGTCCCATTGCAAAACTGTTGTCCGGAAAGTGAGGTAAATAAAAAAGTAAGTGCCTTAACGAACTTGACTCCAGCAGAAAGTGTAAACTAGGGCCCACTCAGCAACTCAGAAAAGTGATGAACACCACAGCAGCACGTATGTGTAGTCCGATTTGTTAACATAACTGCAGATCTCGTTTCTCCGTAATCTCTATGCCTACATCAGTCTAGGGGAATGTTTCAGTTATCATTTTACACTGGTCTTTATCCTGTCAATTCACATGTGGAGCAGAGAGATTTATTTCGACTTGTAGGTGAAGGGAGTGTCTTATGTAGAGTTAATATTTATTTGGAGTCCCCCTACTAGTAATTTCGAGTGGTACTGTCAATCTTTTTCCAGCAGGATAATACTAACTGGGCTACAGCTTCAGCTTTGAGCTGTATTGCGACTTTAGGCACTTTTGTGTAGCACTATGCAATAGCTGTGTAATTAGGAGTGATCTTTACTTCAGTTTCTCACCAAAAACAAATAAGGTGTACTAACCTAAACTTCCTCTCCTGCAGCTCAGCAGAGACTGACTTTTTCACACCGTTTCCAGGGGAGGAATGGTGGTGAGGGGTGGGTGGATGATATCATAGGAGTTGGGGAGAGGGGCGGGGGAGGAGGGGGAAAGGCCAACAGCGCCCTCTGGTGGGTTTAGTGTGAACTAGCTCAGTCAGTCCCTGCACATCAAGGGAACATACACATCTCTGAGTGAGGTTATTGGAGGTAATCCAACTGATATATAAATAAATGAATAAATAGATTAAATTTCCTGTCTTCCTCTCCAGCACAGAATTACCGTTTCCCACTAAAAACAGATAAAGTGTACTAACCTAATTTCCTCTCCAGGAGCTGAACAGAGACTGACAGTTTTCTGCCATTTCTGTGGGTGACATCGAAGGAGGGTTGGGGGTGGGTGACGTCACAGGAGTAGGGGGGGGTGGAGGAGTTAGATTAGTGGAGATAACCCAACTGCACTATTTCCCATCAAAATTTCCCACCATTCCCAGGTGGTAGAGGGGAGTGTGGCATCATAGTAGGATGGGGAATACCCAGCAGCCACTTTCAATAAATTAATTGTCCTCATATCGGCTTTGTGCCACTGCTTATGACGTCGTTTAAGGTTCTGTCAACATCATACAAAAACCCAGAACTTTTAAAACAACTTTCGGTCTCAGTATCAATAAAACCTAAGTAACGCTGAGGCATACCTGGCGTTTCTAAGATTTGATTTGATGATGGCGGTAAATGCAAATGCGTTATAAATAAATAAGCAAATATAATAACCGATACAGATAGCTTTATTCACAAAATAAATAAGAACTGGTTTGAAGATGATAGTACAACTATCAGATTCCCTTACCAGACCTTCACATTTGTAGCGCTATGCCCCATAAACCATGGATCTTGCGTGCCTCAGCGATTCAGATAGCTGCACCATAGGTGCAACCACAATGAAGTGGTATCTGTTGAGAGGCCAGACAAACGTTTGATTCCTGAAGAGGGGCAGCAGTCTTTTCAATAGTTGCAGGGTCAAAAGGTCTTTTAACGTCAACCAAAACTGCCTTGCTGTGCTGGTACTGCAAATGGCTGAAAGTGAGGGGAAACTACAGCCGTAATTTATGCCGAGGGCATGCAGCTTTACTGTATGGTTAAATGATGACGGCGTCCTCTTGGGTAAAATATTCCGGAGGTTAAATAGTCCCCCATTCGGATCTCCGGGCGAGGACTACTCAAGAGGACGTCGTTATCAGGAGAAAGAAAACTGGCGTTCTACGGATCGGAGCGTGGAATGTCAGATCCCTTAATCGGGCAGATAGGTTAGAAAATTTAAAAAGGGAAAGGGGTCGGTTAAAGTTAGTTATAGTGAGAGTTAGTGAAATTCGGTGGCAGGAGGAATAGGACGTCTGGTCAGGTGAATACAGAATTATAAATACAAAGTCAAAGAGGGGTAATGCAGGAGTTGGTTTAATAATGGAGAAGAAAATAGGAATGTTGTTGAGCGACTATGCACAGCATAGTCAACGCATTATCGTAGCGAAGATAAACATGAAGCCCATGCCTACCACAAAAGTACAAGTTTATATGCCAAATAGCTCCGCAGATGATGAAGAAATTGATGAAATATATGATGAGGTTAAAGAAATTATTCAGATAGTTAAAGGAGACGAAAATTTAATTGTGATGGGGAAAAGGAACAGAAGCAAAAATTGTAGGTGAATATGGACTGGAGGGAAAGGAACGAAGGAAGGAGTCTCCTGTTAAAATTTTGCACAGAACATACACTCCTGGAAATGGAAAAAAGAACACATTGACACCATACTTGCTCCGGACACTGCGAGAGGGCTGTACAAGCAATGATCACACGCACGGCACAGCGGACACACCAGGAACCGCGGTGTTGGCCGTCGAATGGCGCTAGCTGCGCAGCATTTGTGCACCGCCGCCGTCAGTGTCAGCCAGTTTGCCGTGGCATACGGAGCTCCATCGCAGTCTTTAACACTGGTAGCATGCTGCGACAGCGTGGACGTGAACCGTATGTGCAGTTGACGGACTTTGAGCGAGGGCGTATAGTGGGCATGCGGGAGGCCGGGTGGACGTACCGCCGAATTGCTCAACACGTGGGGCGTGAGGTCTCCACAGTATATCGATGTTGTCGCCAGTGGTCGGCGGAAGGTGCACGTGCCCGTCGACCTGGGACCGGACCGCAGCGACGCACGGATGCACGCCAAGACCGTAGGATCCTACGCAGTGCCGTAGGGGACCGCACCGCCACTTCCCAGCAAATTAGGGACACTGTTGCTCCTGGGGTATCGGCGAGGACCATTCGCAACCGTCTCCATGAAGCTGGGCTACGGTCCCGCACACCGTTAGGCCGTCTTCCGCTCACGCCCCAACATCGTGCAGCCCGCCTCCAGTGGTGTCGCGACAGGCGTGAATGGAGGGACGAATGGAGACGTGTCGTCTTCAGCGATGAGAGTCGCTTCTGCCTTGGTGCCAATGATGGTCGTATGCGTGTTTGGCGCCGTGCAGGTGAGCGCCACAATCAGGACTGCATACGACCGAGGCACACAGGGCCAACACCCGGCATCATGGTGTGGGGAGCGATCTCCTACACTGGCCGTACACCACTGGTGATCGTCGAGGGGACACTGAATAGTGCACGGTACATCCAAACCGTCATCGAACCCATCGTTCTACCATTCCTAGACCGGCAAGGGAACTTGCTGTTCCAACAGGACAATGCACGTCCGCATGTATCCCGTGCCACCCAACGTGCTCTAGAAGGTGTAAGTCAACTACCCTGGCCAGCAAGATCTCCGGATCTGTCCCCCATTGAGCATGTTTGGGACTGGATGAAGCGTCGTCTCACGCGGTCTGCACGTCCAGCACGAACGCTGGTCCAACTGAGGCGCCAGGTGGAAATGGCATGGCAAGCCGTTCCACAGGAGTACATCCAGCATCTCTACGATCGTCTCCATGGGAGAATAGCAGCCTGCATTGCTGCGAAAGGTGGATATACACTGTACTAGTGCCGACATTGTGCATGCTCTGTTGATTGTGTCTATGTGCCTGTGGTTCTGTCAGTGTGATCATGTGATGTATCTGACCCCAGGAATGTGTCAATAAAGTTTCCCCTTCCTGGGACAATGAATTCACGGTGTTCTTATTTCAATTTCCAGGAGTGTAATTTAATTATCGCTCTTATTTTAATGATCATAAAAGAAGATTGTACACGTGGAAGACACCTGGAGACACTGGAAGGTTTCAGATCGTTTTTATAATGGTTAGACAGAGATTTTAACCAGATTTTAAACTTTAAGACATTTCCAGGGGCAGCTTGGACTCTGATCACAATGAGCTGTAAATTAAAACTGAAGAAATCGGAAAAAGGTAGGAAATTAAGGAGATGGTACTTGAATAAGTAGAAAAAAACCGCAGGGTGTTGAGAGTTTCACAAGGAGCATTAGGCAACAGCTGACGAGAACTGGGGAAAGGAATACAGTAGTAGACGAATGGGTAACTTTACGAGGTGAAATATTGAATGCAGCAGAGAATCGAATACTTAAGAAGACAAGGCCTAGTACAAACACAAGAGATGTTGAATTTAATTAATGAAAGGAGAAAATTTAAAAATGCAGCAAATGAATCAGGCGAAACGGAATATAAACGCTTAAAGAATGAGATTGACAGAAAATGTAAAGTGGCTGAGCAGGGATGGCTAGAGGCCAAACGTATGGATTTAGAAGCGTATTTCACTAGGGGAAAGATAGATACTGTCTACAGGAAAAATAAAGAGGTATTTGGGGAAAGGAAAAGTAGCTGTATGAATATCACGGCTCAGATGGAAAACCAGTCCAAAACAAAGAAGGGGAAGCAGAAAGGTGGAAGGAGTATATAGAGGGTCTATACAAGGGAAATGAACTTGAAGGCAATATTATAGAAAGGGAAGAGGAAGTAGATGAAGAAGAAATGGGAGATATGATGCTGCGAGAAGAATTTGACAGAGCTCTGAAAGATTTAAGTCGAAACAGGACTCCAGGGGTAGACCACATTACGTCAGAACTAGTTATAGTCTTGGGAGAGTCAGCCACGACAAAACTCTTCCATCTGGTGAGCAAAAAATTTGAGACAGCCAAAATATCCTCAGACATCAAGAAGAATGAAACAATTCCAGTTCCAAAGAAAGCAGGTGCTGACAGGTGCGAAAATTAGCGAACTAGCCGTTTAACAAGTCATGGATGCAAAATACTAACGCGAATTCTTTACAGAAGAATGGAAAAACAAATAGAAGTCGACCTCTGAGAAGATCAGTTCGGGTTCCGGAGAAATGTAGGAACATGCGAGGCAATACTGACTCTACAACTTATCTCAGAAGATAGATTAAGGAAAGACAAATCTACGATTATAGCATTTGTGTCCGCAACTCATGGTCTTGCGGTAGCGTTATCGCTTCTCGAGCACGGGTTCCCGGGTTCGATTTCCAGAGGGGTCAGGGATTTTCACCTGCCCTGAGATGACTGGGTGTTGTTGCGTCGTCTTCGTCATCATCATTCATCCCCATTAGGGTCGGAGGAAGGCAACGGCAAACCACCTCCATTAGGACCTTGCCTAGTACGGCGGTGATGGTCTCCCGTATCGTTCCCCTACGCTCTGTCAAGAAGCATGGGACTTCAGTTCCACATTATTTGTAGTCTTAGAGAAAGCTTTTGACGATTTTGAGTGGAATATTCTCTTCGAAATTCTGTGGGTAGTAGGGGTGAAATACAGGGAGCGAAGGGCTATTTAAAGGTTGTACAGAAACCAGACGTCATTTGTAAGAGTCGAGGGGTATGAAACGGAAGCAGTGGTTGAGAATGGAGTGAGACAGGGTTGTAGCCTATCCCCGATGTTATTCAATCTGTACGTTGAACAAGCAGTAAAAGAAACCAAAGAAAAACTTGGAGTAGGAATTAAAGTTCAAGGAGAAGAAATAAGAACTTAAAGGTTTGCCGATGACATTGTAATTCTATCAGAGACAGCAAAGGAGTTGGAAGAACAATTGAAAGGGATGGACAGTGTCTTGAAAGGAAAATATAAGATGAACACCAGCAAAAGCAAAAGAAGGGTAATTGAATGTTGTCGAATTAAATCAGGGGACGCTAATGCCATTAGATTAGTAAACGAGACGAGGTGAGGTTTGGTGTTTGGAAGAAAATAAACTGATCATGGTCGAAATGGAGTGGATAAAAAATGTAGACCGGCAATAGTAAGAAAAGCATTTCTGAAGAAGAGAAATTTATTAACATCGAGTATAGATGTTAGGAAGTCTTTTCAGAAGGTATTTGCTTAGAGTGTTGCCATGTATGGAAGTGAAACTTGGACGATACACAGTTTAGACAAAAATAGAATACAAGATTTAGAAACGTGGTACTACAGAGGAATGTTGAAGATTAGATCGGTTGATCACGTAACTAATGAGGACGTGCTGAACAGAATTGGGGAGACAAGAAATTTGTAGCACAACTTGACCAAAAGAAGGGATCGTTTGATAGGAGACGTTCCGAGACATCAAGGGATCACCAATTTAGTATTGGAGGGAAATGTGTTGGGTGAAAATCGTAGGGAGGCCAACAGATGATTACAGAAAGCAGACTCAGAAGGATGTAGGTTGCAGTAGTTATTTGGAGATGAAGAGGCTGGCACAGCACAGAATAGTGTGGAGAGCCTCCATCAAACCAGTCTCCGGACTGAAGACCACAACAACAACATGCTGGCACTAGATTCATAGCTGCCTATCGTAACTACACATGTCGTCTTTAAAGGAACAAAATAGTCAGACCTGAAAGTAATTTCTGGAGAATCACAAGGGAGTGTTATAGGACCTTTGCTGTTAACGATGTGTGCCAATGATTTGGCGTACTTGTATAATGTCCGAAACCCGGTAAGGCTTTAAAGCGGAACGACAACAGGATGCTAGTTTTATGCCTGTTTTGCACTAGCAACTTTCTGGTCAAAATCGGCAACTTCTTGTAGGTACGCCTCATGTACTTGCGTGTAAATCTGCAGCCAACCACTTAGCGATTGGGACAGTGACGTCAATGATCAACTGACTGTCCCGAATGAGGGGTTTTAAAATCTTCTTTATGCTGTAGATTGCGCATGCGCATACGCAGAAGCCGGCCCTATGGCGTCATCTGCTGACATCGGAAGTTAACGTTTTATCGCCGAGATCGCTCATATTAAAGTAATGTACTTTGCGTTTTTGTGTGTTCTGCATCTTTACTTTGTTGTTTGATTTGGTTTTGTGGCACATTGCAAAGGTTGCACCAGGGCTTCGGATTGTTCCTACTAGTGCTCTCCCACAAGAGAGACGAAATATCTGAAAGTAAAAAGGAACCGGTATTCGTGTTTTGAAATATCGGTACCTGAATGAAGGAAAAGCATACATTACACTTAAGTACTCGTAATAACTTAAATAAAGGTTTTCTAAATGAAAACAGTTTCAACAGTAAAAAGGGCGGAACTGTTTATCGAGAAACGTAATTTTCGCTGACATTTGTCACTTAGAAAGAAAACAATAAACAGAGCACAAGGTGAAGTCTTTAAATATTGTTTGACGCATCACGGAGGAATTATCAAAATGTGACGGAAACCAGTCGATGTAATGTACATGTATAGACAAACAAATGATTAAAATTTCAGAAAAATTGGCTCATTTATTCAACAGAAGGAACTTCACAAACTGAGTTAGTCAATAACGCGTTGGCGCACCTCTGGCGCTTATGCAAGCAGTTATCTGGCTTGGAATGGACTAACAGAGTTGCTGGACGTTGGAACGCACTGCTAAACCCGCAGGACAGGACAGGTAGTTTAAATTGTGGAAAGGGGCCAAAAAAGAGGCTGTCAGTTACACTCGAACATACAACTTTATTTATTTGACCAAACATTACAAGAGTCAAGAAAATTAAAAAAAAACAGTATTAATTTTTGGAACTTAATAACCGGCTGAAAATGCCATACAATCTCATGCCTTAAGGGCAAGACCACTTTAATTTAAAATCGGCTGAAAGCCAATAACTTAAAACTCAAACCAAAATGAGAAATTTAAAAGTGAGAAGGCCTTATCTTACATCAGTTCTTTCAATTAGGCCGAAGGCCCAAACGATCTCACACCTTAAGAGCAAAACAACTTCAATTAAAAAAAAATCGTCTGAAGGCCTATCTATTAAGACTCAAACCAAAATTACATTTTTAAAAGACAAAAGGCCTTATCTTAAAACAGTTCTTTAATGAGGCTGAAGGCCCAAACAATCTGACACCTTAAGAGGAAAACAACTTTAATTCAAAATTCACGGCTGAGACGTGCTCCTGGGGGCTATCGTGCCAAATTCTGTCCAATTGGCGCTTTGGATCATCAGAATCCCGAGCCAGTCGGAGCGCCATGGCCATTATACTCCAAACGTTCTCAAGTGGGTAGAGATACGGCTATCTTTATGGCCAAGGTAGGGTTTGGCAAGCAGGAAGGCAAGTAGTAGAAACTCTCACAGGGCCCGGGCATGCATTATCTTGCTGAAATGTAAGTCCACGACGGCTTTCCACGAAGGGCACCAAAACTGGGCTTAATACATCGTCGACGTACCGCTGTGCTGTAAGGATCCTGCGGATGACAACCAAAGGGCTCCTGCTATGAAAAGAAATGAGGGCCCAGATCGTTACTCCTATTTGTAGGGCCGTGCGGACGACAGTCAGATAGGTATCTTACCACTGTCCGGGAAGTCTCCAGACACGTCTTCGCTGATCGTAGGGGCCCAGTTCGAAGCGGGGCTCATCACTAAAGACAATTCTACTCCTTTCAATAAGATTTCAGGCCGAAGACGTGCCCTCCTTGGTAAGTCATCCTGAGCTTACATTTCAGCGAGATAATGCCCCCCCCCCCATATGGCGAAAGTTTGTTCTGCTTGTTCAAAAATAGTTCAAATGGCTCTGAGCACTATGGGACTTAGCTTCTAAGGTCATCAGTCCCGTAGAACTTAGAACTACTTAAACCCAACTAAGGACATCACACACATCCATGCCCGAGGCAGGATTCGAACCTGCAGTTGAACGGTTCCAGACTATAGCGCCTAGAACAGCTCGGCTACCCCGGCCGGCTGTTCTGCTTGTCTTCGTGCTTGCCAAGTCCTATCTTGGCCAGCAAGGTCGCCGGATCTCCCCCCAATTAAGAACATTTGCAGCAGTATGGGCAGGGCCGACCAACCAACTCGGGCTTTTGATGATACAAGGCGCCAGTTGGACAGAATTTGGCACGATATACCTCTGGAGAACATCCAACAACTCTATCAATCAATACCAAACCGAGTACCTGCTTGCATAAACACCAGAGCTGCACCAGCGGGTTATTCATTTAAATATCTTCAACATTTCGCAGCCCTGTCAGCAACGGTATAAATATTAACTTTAATTTTAATTCCAGTTTAGTTCCAGTACAGCACTCGTGGCTGCCGCATGGCGGTCGCGAAGTGGGGCCGAGGCAGTTCCAGATAAGTTTTATAGTCTGACGATAGTTTATGGTTTTGTAGTTTTAGCTTGACAATGTCCACTATGGACAAACGGTAGTTACTGTTATTCTGAAGAAGGTTGGGTTATCCCGACTGAAACCTAGGTAAATTCTAGGTAAACGGTGCAACTAGGCCGTTGATTATTAAAAGTAAAATTAAAATTAAGGTTAGTGATTTATTCAATTTGTGAAGCTCTTTCTCTTGAATAAATCATTCAATTTTTTTTTTTTGAAATTGTAATCATTTGTTTGTCTGTACATGTACATCACATCTATCGTTTCCCGTCGCATTCGGATAATTCCTTCGTGGTGTGTTGGCTTTTTTTGGTCTTAGAGTGTATTTACTCGAGCAGATAGCTGTAAGACACTTATCAATGTTTGGGTGACACGTCTACTATTTCTTCAGTTGTCCCGAGTGTGAAGAATTTACCACACGATCTTTCTCGAGAGCTTTGCTTTGGTCAAAAATAAAGTCTGTCACCATAGAATGTTCCTACGATCTGTTGTATTGTGTTGTATTGTATGGAACTTGATACCTAGAAACGACGGAGAGGCTTCGTCCCTGCCGTAGCCCTCAATGGTTCACAACCCCACAACAGGCTACAGCAGTCCACACACCCCATCGCCGTCCCACACCGAACCCAGGGTTGCTGTGCAGTTCGGCCCCAAGTGGACCCCGCCGGGAACGTCTCACACTAGACGAGTGTAACCCCAATGTTTGCGTGGTAGAGTAATTATGGTGTTGCGTACGTGGAGACAATGTTTGCACGCCTTTCCTCCCGGAAAGCAGTGCGTTAGACCGCACCGCTAACCGGGCGGCCTCCTGCGTTCTGTTACTGTATTTCCGTCTTTAAAAAAATTAAAATTTTCTTTAAGGCATAACACTTAACGCAAACTACCACTCATGACAGACCAGACTCAGTGCAAGAATGCAAGAATGAAATGCCAGAGCGCTACAGTAGACTCACTTGTCTCGAGTAGATATTTAAGACAAGAAATTTGGTCGTGTAAAAGCAGGATTAGGAAAAGCAGATACCAGGCTGAGATTCACAACAAGAATCCTATGGAAATACAGTTCAGCCCGGAAAGACGTAGTTTACAAAGCCATCCTTAGAGCAATTCAGAAGTACTATTCATCACTCTGGGGCCCGTACCAAAGAGTATTAAAGTGGAGAAAGGGAATGTCCAAAAAAGAGCGGAGCGTTTTATTACTGGTTTGTTTAGTAAGCGCATGAGCATCTCAAATCCTTAAACTCCAGAAGCAGGTGCTACAACAGAGGGGTTGTGCGTCACGGAGTTCACTACCAAAATTTAGAGAGTGTACAATCCAAAGAACAAACACCAAACACATCACTTCTTCCCAAATACATCTCGCGAAATGAAGACCGAAAAAGTGAGGAAAATTTGAGCTCAAACAGAAGTCCATTTTCTCTTGTCTAATTCATGAATGGAACAGAAAATGAGAGACATGACCGTCGTATGCGTACACCTTCCACCACACACCGTGAAATGACGTACGGAGGGTAAATGTAGATACGTATGCGGGTTGGAGCCATTTCGGTGTATTTTGTATGTGTTTTGTTTCCTAGTTAGCATTTAGTAAATTATGGTTCCACATTAGTTTGCTGTCCAAAGTTTGTTTTGGGCATTTTTCCTTTATTTTAATTTCATCCCAATCGGCCCATACGGGCGGGTTGTGGGCTGCCAGCGATCTTTTCAAATCGCTGTTCATCCAAGGGAGAAGAAGCATTACACTAAGCCGTAAAAATACTGAATTACAAGGAGGATATTTGCAAGATAATTTAAATAAAATTTAAATGTGAAATTAATGGAAGGTTTTATATTGAATAAACTTGGTTTTATTTGTTTTAATTTAAAACAGATATAACAAAATGGAAAAACGGAAACAATAATACATTTAAAACACGATGCAGAACACTGATCTTAAAAACGAATCTCTGCACGTCATTAGAAGTTGGAGGATCTGCCCCAAGGAAAATCGTCTGTTGTTGGAGCGGAAAAAATGAGGCATTTAGTAAGGTAGGGGGTGTGGGCCTAAGGATTGAGGACTGACGGGTACTTTTGGTGGAGGAGTGGATGGTGGGAAACAGGAGGGGAAGAGTAGCTGGGAATGGCGTTAAAGTTATAATGTGAAGAGTAAAAAACGGACAGAGGAAGGGGGGGGGGAGGACGGGGGAGGGGAAAAAGAGCAGAGAAAGATGGGGAGGGAAGGAAAAGGGAGTGCTGATGAGGTGGGATGGGTGGGTGAGTCGGATGATTTCATGTTCTGGGATAGGGAGACAGTTGAAATGTCATTGAGAGGATGTGGACTGTGTGCAGGTGTAGGGTTGATGGAATGTGTCGGTAGAGGCGCGGCAGCATAATGAAATCGGAAATTAGAGCCGTTCGCTGTGGCCGAACGGTTCTATGGGTTTCAGTCCGGAACCGCGCTGCTTCTACGGTCGCAGGTTCGAATCCTGCCTCAGGCATGGATGTGTTGATGTCCTTAGGTTAGATAGTTTTAAGTAGTTCTAAGTTCTAGGGGACTGATGACCATAGATGTTAAGTCCCATAGTGCTCAGAGCCATTTGAACCATTTTGAACACGCACCAATTCATCAATAGGCCAATCGCCTGACCGACCGACCGACCAATTGCGTGGTAGGCTAAGACGCCCCCCACCAAGTGCACTCACCGATTGCGGTGCCGTCCTGTTGTTGTGAATTGCTTGTCTTAAGTTCACTGTGCTTTTTCTCTACGAGATCTCGCTTGGTTTTACACACAAACAAAAACGAGGGTTTGCCTTGGCTATTTTAGAGGAAAAAAATAGAAAAAAAACGAGAGAAAGCTACAGGCAAAGAAGTGGCTAATGGAAGGAAAGAAAAGACACGTTCTGTTACTTAAGCAGCTGGGGTCCAATGACTTTGATAATCATCTAAGAATGGGCGAATCACGCATTTCGGAGCTGCTAAACATCATCAAACCATTCTTAATGAAGTACAGTTATGAGACAGGCTGTTAGCTACATTATGATTTCTAGCGACAGACGGAAGTTAGAGTAACTCAAATTCAGGGCCGTTGTACCCACACAACTCCTGATACCTGCATCGCGATTTATAGTTGAATGAGGAAATACATCACGATGAAGCAAAATAAATACAACAAAAGACGTTCATGCAAACTTTATAAATTTGTTTATGTACGCCATGCGTTGTTGCCATTTTACGGGGTGCACTCAGCCTCGTGATGCCAATTGAAGAGCTACTCGACCGAATAGTAGCGGCTTCGGTCAAGAATACCATCATAACGTCCGGGAGAGCGGTATGCTGACCCCACGCCCTCCTATCCGCATCCTCCTTGAGGATGACACGGCGGTCGGATGGTACCGGTAGGCCACTCGTGGCCTGATGACGGAGTGCTTTTTTATGTAGCATAAAAGATGAGCAGTAAGTGTCAGAAACTCATTTCAAATTCAAAGAAGAAAGCCTACACATGGTTGTGGCGTTCATCATGTAATAAATACATAAGGAATAAAGTATTCAGCAACTGCCAGACTTGTAAAATAAATCCCATAATTCGCCTTCACAGTGGATGGCTTGGATATAGGCTGGACTTTTTTAACACTTATAATAATCAAGGAAGTATTTTTTTTAAATTAAAGTCCTTTGAATATCGATATTTCGGTTTTTAGATTTCATTTCAGATACGTACCGGAAATAAACAGAAATATAGAATGTCGAAGAACTTTTATTTTCTCTGTGTGCCACATGAAAGTATTATGGTTTTGCTTCAAAAATGAAAAAAGTGCCTTATTTCTTGCACCTGTATTGCTATAGTCTTCGCACGACGTGTCCCACAAACATCTGCAGTCTTTAAATTTCTCCAGAACCTCTGTCCTTAAAGTTTCGCCGGCATTGTACCCTGTCGTGTATACAGAACAACAATTAACCCCGCGCGCAGTGACAGAAGAACCTTAGTTGGGAGGTTGGCACGACAGCGCTATACGTGGCACAACTTATCGGGTGGAGGAGCGGGCCAGGTCGGCTGTCGGGTACTCCTATCTGCCCGACGTCCCGACACGGAATGTTCGTTGATCTGTCGGTCAAAATTTCTACACATGTCAGAATTGTCAGTCGGTCGGGCGGTCGGTCGGTGTTGCGTGTGTAGGTCCTTAAGAACGGTGTACCTTGTGTACCCCCTTTCAAGTCGCCCAAATTACAGCAGAACCGGAGACTCTGAAAGAAATGCCGAGTGTAACTGCACTGCCGCCATCTGCATCTACGTGTGGAACTCTGTATTCAAAAGCTGCAAGCGGCAGGCAGGCGCGAGGTACGCGCATGTGGCCACTCATCCGTCAGCGGTGTAGTAACCTCACCTGCTAGGGGCCATCACAGCGTAGCTGACTGACGTGTCCCTCGGTGTGGAGGTATTTCATACGCTGCGCTTATCGTCGCAGATAAGATACACCCGTTAAAGTGCTCCAGTAGAATTGAGGATCAGAAGACGGACACGACGCTGCAGCAACATACGGTATGCGACTCCTCGGTGTTCCCTGTTTACTGTGTCTGCTGTGGGCAGTTGCTGGTCTCGCGGAGGACGAACCGCGCCCAACCAATGCCCCGGTGGTCCAGATAGAGCAGGGCAAACTCGTGGGCACCACCATGGTGTCGCGCAAGGGCAAGCAGTTCTACGCCTACCTCGGCATACCGTATGCGCGGCCACCGGTCGGTAAACTCCGCTTCCAGGTAAGGCAGCCTTGCCTCGCACGTCATTATCCCGCAAATAATTTTGCGAACAATACTAGTTACACCGCAAATGTGTAAAAGTTACGTAGTGAACCCCGCTTGCATTTTTCACAGTTTATGTACGATATATGCACGCACTACACGTCAAACTACTCGTGGGGTGGACATGACCATCATCTAATGCATGATTCCTTAATTTACCTTGTATTTGTTTTTGTGACGAGAATCGCATTAAATTGGTAAAGTGCTTTTAAATATGACTCGGAGGCAACCGTTAGGCTCCACAATAGGTCAATTTGTTGCCACAACGTTTGGCATTGACACAGTTGGCTTCGTCACCTCTCACCCAAATTATCAGCTGTTAACGTAACCTAGACCTTCGGTTACGCTACAGATCAGTCTGTCACTATAGCAAAAAGTTTCGGGGGCCCGGAGAGGAGGGAGGGGGAGAGGGTGGTATTGCGCTACCCGACTTCTGATAAATATCTTTGACGAGATTTTAAGGGGTTTTAAATTATCAAATATTTCGTCATAGTTCCTTGCAGTAACTGAACCATCATATGATATTAACTGAGAAATTCTACTTTTAATGCTGTTAGTTTTATGGTTACCAGTCCATAAAAAGGGCAGTGATATTTCCAATACGAATACAAAATGCAATTAAACTAAAATCTCACCTCGTGCTATCGTTAACATAATAGTAATAATGAGTGTAGTTCAATGAATACAGATGACAATAGCAGAGTCGTAATAGTGTTATGACAAATATGTCGTGACCTTATTGAAGTTCGAAAGCAGTTGGACCATGTCCGCGTGCTTGTCAAGTACTTAGATGCTTTGCGCAGATTGTTAGTTTCGCATATTTATTTGCGGATATCACTCACTTTAATACATTCAAAACTGGGCGGGAATTTTACATTTTCGCACATTAGTTCCTCTATTTTTACAAGAGGCTTCGTCTTGTGTGTACCTATCAAGTTACCCGGCTGTATCAGTCCTCTAGCACGCCTACCTTCTTTAAGTGCATATCTTAATTTACAGCTAGCAAATGTTATATTAGACACAAAACTCACTTTCAGCTGCTACTACTGCGTCATCAATGTAGCGTATTGTTAATTCAGTTCCATTTTCAGTGAACAAATAAACATCAGTGGCGACAATGAATTTGCCTTAAATATTTCCCAGTTCTGACTTATTATAGAAATGTTAGAATAGTCTGCACTAATTCGCTTTGAAAAAGTGGATTTGTCTCCCTCCTAAAAAAAAAAAAACGAAAAAGTTTTATTTAATTTGAAATTATAAAAGGCCTTCCCATATTTATAGCACCAAAATAAGCTCCGAAATACGACCCCCTCTGCATTTTGAATGTGCTCCTGCACTCCATATAAGAAACATTTGTCCCTCAGTGTTTATACATGCTAGCTGCTTGCAGTAAATAGACGATTGCTTTCTTTGATAAAATCTAAAGCTAGACTCTAGAGTTGAATAAATTTGACGAAAAGCAATATTTCACAAAAGTTCTATCACACTACGTCAAATATACTTGACAAACTTTGTCAAAGAAATTTGGCCACAGGAACATTCTCAACGCGTTCGCTTAAGTCTGTATTCCGTCCTTGACATAGGGTCTTTCGCGGTCCTGTGAAATTAATACTCTAGAAAGGATTGTTGTAATCAATTGCTCAACACAGTCTGAGCTGCGACAACCTTCTACACAAGTACACATGGAGTGGAAGGTTAAGCTGTACCCCGTCCAGGGTGGATTGAACCAAAAGATACCAGACATGGGGTTCAGTACGTGACCTAATGATAAGCTGTTTTTGGTAAACATAAATAAAACAGAACACTGACAGTATTTACTTTGCCTCTATTGTCTTTTTGGAACATGGTGACTTGTCGATGTGTAGCGTATACGGAGTACCAGGTTGAGTGTTTGACCGTGTGTTACCGAAGCCAACGAACGAGACGTCGCAGCAACCATAATTCCTGTTATCGTGCGTGATTTACACGTAATGAACTTTGTTGAGAGCTTTATGTCCGTTATTTTGACGAGTATATGGATTAAAGCAGACGGACAGTATCGGCAGGTTGAGTTTTACTCCTACAGTACCTTAGAATCAGTGTGATCCATGCTCAAGTGTTTAAATGCGAAACGTCCTTTTTTCTTTTATTAATCAGTCTGTCGACTAGTTTGGCGCAGTCCGCGGACAATCAGCTTGGTGCTTCAGAATTTTTAAGACAGTTAAGTGTAGTACACGTTGCGATCGACATGTGTGAGAAGGAAAACTGCCTACCAGAAACACTGGCACCCGAAACTCATTATGATTGAGCGGCGTCCAAATCCTCGTCAGCCTATCTTCATTATTGTTTACCGTAGTTTCCATAAATCTACATGGATACTATTAAAGTCACCGTTGTGTGCGTGGCGGAGGGTACCCTGTACCACTACTAGCTAGTTCCTTTCCTCTTCCACTCGAAAATAGTGAGGGAAAAGACTCTATACGCCTCTGTATGGTTCCAAATTTTCTCGTATCTTGTCTTAGTGATCCTTATGCTAAGTGAATGTTGGTGGCACTAGACTCGTTCGGCACTCAGTTTCAGAAGCCGGTTCTATAAAATTTCTCAATAGTGCTCCTCGGAAAAGAAGTCTCATTCCCTACAGGGATTCACATTTGAGTTGCAGAAGCATATCCGTAACTTGTGTGTTGTTCGAAACCACCAGTAACAAATTTAGCTGTCCGCCTCTGAATTGTTTCGATGCCTTCCTTCAATCTGCCGTGGTATGGATCAAACAGTCGAGCAATAGTCAAGAATATGCCTCACCAGCATCGTATGTGCGGTCTCCTTTACAGATGAACCACACTTACCTAAAATTCTCCCAATAAACGGCAATCGACGATTCCCTACCACAGTCCTCACATGCTCATTTCATTTCATATCGCCTTGCAATATTACGCCCAGATATTTAAAGGACGTAACTGTGTCGAGCAGTACACTACTAATGCTCTATCCGGACATTACAGGTTTGTTTTTCTTACCCTTCTGCATTAACTTAAATTTTCCTACATTTAGAACTAGCAGCATTCATCATACCAACTAGAAATTTTTTCATCTTGTATCCTCCTGCAGTTACTCAACATAGACACCTTACCGTTCATCAGTCATCAGCACATAATCGCAGTTGCTGTACACCCTGTCCGCCAAATCATTTATGTATACAGAGAACAGCGATTCTTTCAAAGGGAAATACACATTCGACAGCGCATGTCATCAAATATAACAGCACCAAAGACAGGCGTTCATTTTATGGATTTTTGGGAACAGTAAAACCGTTTCAACTTCAAACTTCCACTATAGTTCCTGAATTCAACACTGATTTTGTTATAAGTACGGATCAAACAGAAGGCATCACAGGTCGTATTGAGAGAATTTTATCGTTTTGAGGTGGGAAAGTTACAGAAACGGCAGTCGGTCACTTGAAACAAATCTATCATTAGTTTTGGACAATTTTGCGACCTTACGTATAAACGCAACCGTATCTGTATAGTGATTCGTGGGATGAGCAGAGCTATCCCTCCTAGCATACTGATGACCGGGTGTCGACGAAATAGGAATATACACGTGTTCATAAAAAGTAATTCCATCAAAGTGTATGCCGTTCTGTCGACCCTACGACGAACGCATTTACCGACCTGTGAAGAATTAACTTCGCCTATTACAGAAATGCCCTGTTCTCATTGCACAGCAAACGGACCCCCCTGCGGCTCCAGGGGTTAGAACAGGCCCGAGGTATTCCCGCCTGACGTAAGAGGCGAGTAAAAAGTCTCACACGTTTCGGCCTTTATGTGATGGTTCCCTGCAGGGTTTGACCTCCATTTTTCAAAATTTTCCCAAAGAGCGAGCCAGTTGGGGAAGGTACATGGTACATCGTGTCTATCATGAGCTGAGACACATTGCATCTTCTGTCGACGTGGATCTGCACTTCTGCTTACTCTCCAACTGTTGGGCGAGTCACCCTCCTGGTGCGTATTTTTCCATCAACTGTGCAACATCGTTTTCTACGTTGACGATGATAATGGACTTGTTTGCTTGGTTGAACCTGATATCCAGCAGGGTAGTCAGTCTGTTGTGGTGGGTCCGCCATGTACCCTGTTCGTTGTAGCCTCCTGACAACACAGGAATCGCTCTGCTGATGCGCTGATACCTCCCCACGTATGGCATGGAGTAGATGCCCATCTCCCTGGGGCATCAGGACTCCCAGCAATGGCCATCCTGCCAGGCGGCCTTTGCTGTGGCTGGGCGACGCCCTTAGGGAGGGCCCCTGGTCAGAGTGGGTGGCATCTGGGCGGATGACACGCAATGAAGTGTAGTACATCATCTCTTGGTGGTGGTCAAACTCCACCAGTCTCTAAGCGTTCATGGGCTCAATTCAATGCACAGAAGTAAGACCCCAAATGGTTCCCCTCCCTGGCCACACCATGGGAGGAATGTTAGGCTAAGAATAGGTGTGGCTCTTATTCGCCCCAGTATATTAGAGAGCTGAACCTTTCATGACGATGAGGCCTCAGTTATTTGTTGAGCATTTAAGACATGTTTGGGGAGGTGGAGGGCTTGTCCAGAATGAGATCTGGGTCAGTCTTGATCAAAACAGCATCCTCTGCCCAGTCACGGGCATTACTCACTTGTGACAAGTTGGGTGATGTTTCTGTAACCATCACGCACCATAAGAGCTTAAGTATGGTCCAGGGAATCATATTTCACAGGGACCTTCTTTTGCAGTCTGATGATGAGCTGCGCGCCAATTTACAGGGCGAGGTGTAAATTTCGTTTGGTGTGTCCACCGGGATAATCAGGTTGCTACCGGTGCCTTCATCTTGGCCTTCAGGGATGATACATCACATGAGAAAGTCAAGGTAATGGTATAATGCTGTGATGTAAAGCCCTATATCCCTCCCCCAATGTTGTGCTTTAAATGTTGGAAGTTCAGCCATATGTCTTCCTGCTGTACTTCCAGCGTCATATGTCGAGATTGCAGACGTCCATCATATCGCAATACTCCCTGCGCCCCACCTCCCGTCTGTGTCAACTGCAGAGAGCCCCATTCGCATTGTTTGCCTGAGTGCAGGCTTCTCCAAAAAGAAAGGAAAATCATGGAGTAAAAGACCCTGGACCAACTGACCTACACTGAGACTAAGAGAACATTTGAATGCCTACATCCTGTATGTATGACATGGTTTTACGCCGCCGCTACAACAGTTGTAGCCCCATCAGCTCCTCCAACCCCAGTCACCTGTCACAACTGGAAGACTACACTGCCCCCTTGATGCTGGGGTGGGGGGGGGTGGGGGCGGCACTTCCCTCCCTGTTGTTCCTGCACCACCTACCATCAGGGATACCAGTCCCCACTTCTGCACTGGAGAAGCGTAAGTCTTCTTCAGCTTCCTCTCGCTTGGAAGGGGTCCCTTGGGTCACTCCCTTCCCAGGTTTCTGCTATTGGGAAACATGGTACCTGCCAGTGGCTGAAGAGCCCAAAAGCAGCTGGTCATGGGGCTTCACGCTCATCCTAGATCCAAGAGGCTGAATCAGTGAAGTCCTCTCAGCCAGGAAAACCCAAGGAGCAGCGAGAGAAATCCAAAAAGATCCTCAAGACCAAGGGAATTACGGTAGCGCACACACCACCACTACCTATAAGCTCTGCGTCTGCAGATGAGGTGGAGATTCTGGTGTCCACTGAGGTCATAGATCTCGTTGGATCCTCAGACACAATGGATATATACTGCTCAGGCAAGAAGTCGGTGGCAGCATGTGACCCTGAGACGTAAACTGCCTCATTGAGTGTTACATGCCTTCCCAGTCTCACGATGACATCATCCTCCAGTGGAATTGCGGCGGTTTTTTCCATCGCCTGGCTGAGCTATGGCAACTGTTAAGCTTTACGCCTGCTATCTGCATTGCCCTCCAGGAAACCTGGTTCCCGGCAATGTGGACCCCTGTCCTCCATGGCTATGAGGGATATTACAGGAACCGTAGCGACTATAATTGTCAGGTGGAGTTTGCGTTTATGTCCTAAACTCAGTCTGCAGTGAAACTGTGCGCCTTCTAACCCCTATTGAAGCTGTGGCTGTCAGAATAAGGCCAACACAGGAAATAACTGTCTGGAATGTATATCTTCCTCCAGATGGTGCAGTACCCCTGAGTGTATTAGGTGCACTGATTGATCAACTCCCTAAACCTCTCCTACTTTTGGGAGATTTTAATGCCCATAACCCCTCGTGGCGTGGCAATGTGCTTACTGGCTGAGGCAGAGATTTCGAAACTTTACTGTCTCAGTTCGACCTTTGCCTCTTAAATACTGGGGCTGCCACACATTTCAGTGTGGCTCATGGTAGTTACTCAGCCATTGATTTATCAATTTGCCGCCCAGGACTTCTCCCATCTACTCACTGGAGAGCACATGACGACCTGTGTGGTAGTGACCACTTCCCCATCTTACTGTCACTGCCCCGGCATCAGGCCCATGGATGCCTGCCCAGACGCGCTTTAAACAAGGACGACTTGGAAACTTTCACCTCTGCTGTAATCGTTGAATCTCCCCCAAACGGCAACATCGATGTGATGGTTGATCAGGTGACTACAATAATTCTTTTTGCGGCAGAAAACGCGATCCCTCGCTCTTTAGGGTGCCCCAGCGAAAGGCAGTCTTTTGGTCTTCGTCCGAAGTCGCTGAAGCAATTAAGGAGCGTCGGCGAGCTCTACAGCGACAGCAGTGGCACCCTTCCCTGGAGCATCTCATAGCCTTTAAACGCCTCTGTGTCTGCGTTCGCCAACTTATCAAACAACAGAAGCATGAGTGTTGGGAGAAATACGTCTCGACCACTGGGTGTCATACATCAACTTCCCAAGTCTGGGCAAGGATCAAAAATGTTTCAGGGTACCAGACCCCAACAGGTGTTCATGATGTTAACATAAATGGCGTGTTACCTACTGACGCAATTGCGATTGTCGAGCACTTTGCTGAGCACTATGCTCAAGCCTCTGAGTCGGAGAATTACTCCTCGGCCTTTCGCACTCTTAGAAGGCGGCTGGAAGGGAAGGTCCTCCATTCACTACATGCCACAGTGAATCCTACAATGCAACATTTACAGAGGCTCCTCAGTGCCCTTGTATATTGCCCTGACACTGTTCTTGGGCCAGATCGGATTGACAGTCTGATGATTAAACATCTCTCGTCCGACTATAAGCGACATCTCCTCATCTTCAACCGTATCTGGTGCGATGGCGTCTTTCCATCACAATGGCGGAAGGTCACCATCATTCCGGTGTTCAGACCCGGTAAAAACCCGCTTGATGTGGACAGCTATTGGCCCATCCATCTGACCAATGTATTTCGTAAGCTGCTGGAACGTATGGTGTCAGCAGTTGGGTTGGGTCGGGTCCTGGAGTCACGTGGCCTAATGGCTGCATGTCGGGGCTGCTTCTGCCATGGTCGCTCTACCACTGATAGTCTTGTCCCTCGAGTCTGACATCTGAACAGCCTATTCCAGGCGCCAACACCTGGTTGTTCTCTTTTTTGATTTATGAGAAGCATACGACCTGGTGACATATCCTTGCCACACTATACAAGTGGGATCTCAGAGGCCCACTCCTGATTTTTATCCAAAATATCCTGTCGCTTCGTACTTTCCGTGTCTAAGTTGGTGCCTCCTATAGTTCCCCCATATCCACGGGAAGGAGGTCCCGCAAGGCTCCGTATTGAGGGTGTCTGTATTTTTAATGGCCATTAATGGCCTAGCAGCAGCTGTAGACACATCTGTCTCACTTTCTCTGTATGCGGACGACTTTGGCATTTTGTACTGCTCCACCAGTTACTGGTACTGCTGAGTGGCGCCTATAGAGTCATCCACAAGGCGCAGTCATGGGCTCTAGCCCAAGGTTTCCAGGTTTCGGTCCCAAAGTCGTGTGCTATGCACTTCAGTCGGCGTCGTACTGTTCATCCGGAACCAGAACTTTACCTTAATGACGATCGATTCACTGTAGTGGAGACATATCGATTCTTAGGACCGGTTTTCGACGCTACATTCACTTGGCTTCCTCACCTTTGTCAGCTTAAGCGGAAGTCCGGGCAGCACCTCAATACCTTCCGCTGCCTGAGCAACACCAACTGGGGTGCAGATCGCTTTAGGCTGCTGCAACTCTACAGAGCCCTTGTTCAATCCCGCCTTGACTATGGGAGTCTGGTTTACGGTTTGTCAGCGCCCTCAGCGTTGCGTTTACTTGACCCAGTGCATGATGGTGGCAGTCACCTAGTGACAGGAGCTTCTAGAACGTGTCAGGTGACCAGCGTCCTGGTGGAGGCCAGAGTCCCTCCATTGCAGGTTAGGCGTGCACAGCTGCTGGCCAGTTTTGTTGCACATGTTTGTAGTTCTCCTGAGCATCCGAATTACCATCTCCTTTTTCCATCCACGAGGGTTCATCTCCCGTATCGGTGGCCCAGGTCAAGGCTTCAAATTACAGTTCGTCTCCAAGCCTTTTTTTCCGAACTGAAGTCCTTGCCTTTACCACTTATACTTAAGGGCCATTCACGTACACTTCCATGGTATACACCTAGGTCACGGCTTCGTCTGGACCTTTCACATAGCCCTAAGGACTTAGTTAACCTCACTGCTCTCCACTGCCTGTTCCTCTCGATTATTGACGTGCACAAAGGCGATGAAGTGGTTTAGACAGACGGCTTGATGGCTGATGATCACGTCGGCTTCACGTATGTTCATGGATGACATATTGAACAGTATTCATTGCCCAGTGGCTGCAGTGTTTTCACTGCCGATCTGGTAGCTATATCTTGTTCTCTTGAGCACATCCGTTTATGTCCTGTGTACTGACTACAAGCTATCGATCAGTGCTACCCTCGTCATCCTTTGGTAGCGACCATCCTGGAGTCTATCTATGCCCTGGAACAGTCCAGTCGTTCAGTCTGGACACCAGGTCACGTCGGAATCCCAGGCAACGAACTTGCCGACAGGCTGGCGGAACAGGCTATGCGGAAACCGCTTATTGAGACCGGCTTCTCTGCAACCGACCTGCGTTCAGTACTACACCGCAAGGTTTTGCAGCTTTGGGAGGCGGAATGACATAACCTCAGTAGGCACAACAAACTGTGTGCCGTTAAGGAGACTGCGAATGTGTGGAAGACCTCCACGTGGGCGTCTTGCAGGGACTATGTGGTTCTCTGTCGGCTCTGCATTGGCCACGCTTGGGTGACACACGGCTACCTCCTGCGCCGTGATGACCCACCTCCGTGTCGGTGCGGCGCCCAGCTGACTGGCCCATAGCTTGGCGAGTTGTCCTCCTCTGGCTGCCCTACGACGGACTCTTCAGTTACCGTACTCGTTGCCATTAATTTTAGCTGACGACGCCTCATCGGTTAATTTAGTTCTACGTTTTATACACGACGGTGGGATTTATCATCCTATGTAAGTTTTCATGCATGTCCTTTGTCCCTTTTTCTCCACTCTAATGCTTTCAGGGTGGATGTTTTAATGCGTCGCAGAGTGGCTGGCTTTTCCTTTTTATTCTTGTAGTCGGCCAGCCACGGTCATCGGCTCTGTTGCTTTTATCCCTTTGACCTGTTTCTTGCTTCTCTCTATGGTTTTCTTTTCTTGTTTTGTCCATAGTAGTGTTGGTTGTCCTTCTGTCGTTCTTCCATTCTCCTGTTATTGTGCTGTACATCTCCATTCTTTTCTTCTTCCCCTTGTGTAATTATTTTACCAGGAACAAGAGACTGATGACCTTGAAGTTTGGTCACTTCCTCCCCTCGTATAATCCAACCAACCAACCGGATACGAGTAGAAGCGGAGTAATTAATAAAATACACGCCTATCTGTAATCAGCTGCAGACTCCAGCTTTCGAGCAGATGCTTTGATATGCTTGGTTTCTAGCAAAATTACCACGAGAGCGAGAGGAATTTAGTAGCGTTAACTAGGTTGCTTATAAAGGTATTCACACTAAAAACGTGACTGGAGTATGTGCTTTCACACTTTTCTCATGATTCTCTGAATTATTGTGCTTAAAATGATTTTATATCACGCTCGGAAATGCATTTGTTTACTTGAAACATAAAAATAAACAGGTGACTGAGTAACTAGTAATTCCCAGCCACGAGTCGACAGGCAGGGTTCGCGTGTACCCCTGATACAAGCCAGGGCCAGTGAGGGGTGATTGCCTGAGCTGCAACTTTCCCAAATTGCCGATTGCTACCTCCGTCAGGTGTTCGGGAGATACGAACAATTACCTAAGGCGGATGCGACCCCTTGTGAAGGGGCCCCCAGTTGGAAGGAACACACCATCAGACACGCTGGCAATCATGGACGATTTTCTCGCAATGAGTCACTCATCTGTACAAAGTCTACGAAACGTAAACGTAATGAGGCTAATGATTTGAAGACCCTTCCTGCTGCACCACGGTTCCTCGTGGTCTCATGTACTGAAGAATCAGTCCTTCACCACAGTAAATCTGTTTGTTATTCAAAAAGGTGTTGATGCAATTGCCGACCCTGAAAATCCTGTTCTCATTTACGGAATGGCACTTTGCTTTTGGAAACTTCTTCTGATTCTCAAGCACAACTACTGCCCGCTGCCTCGCTTCTCCATGGCTACCCTGTTCGTATCAAGGCCCATAGAACTTTGAATTCTTCCCATGGTGTGATTTACACTAGGCTGTTCGACAGTCTGAGGCCGAAATCCAATCTTACCTCTCTGATCAGGGTATCATTGCCGTCCATCGTGTAATGAAAAAGGTAGATTCCTCCTTAGTGCCCACCCACACACTTTTTCTCACATTTGATAGTGATGCTTCCATCAGAGTTCAAAGCAGTCTATGAAATTATCACAATCCTGCCGTACATTCCAAACCTGATACGGTGCTACCAGTGTCATCGTTTCAACCTCACTAGAATGTATTGTTGACACCCAGCCAAATGTGTAACCTGTGGTAGGGATGCGCACGAGGGCGAGTGTCCTCCTTTTCCCTGCTGTATCAACTGCAATGGTGGCCATGCCGCCTCCTCTCGGGATTATCCCATATATCTTGATGAGCGGGCTGTCCAAGGTATCCAGGAAAAGGAAAAAGTGCCTTACCCAGTCTCTCGCAAGTTATTGGCTAGTCACAAACCCTATGTTCTCCCATCTGGCACCTATAGTTCTGTTCTTGTTACCCCTCGCTCCATGAAGGACATGGCCATGCAGAGATGAGACCTCCAATTCAGCTCTGAGGTTGTGAAATAGCCCAATGTTAAGGTAACATCGCCATGCCCCAGTCCAGCTGTGCAACAAGCCATCAGACTCTCGCCTCAATGGGCGAAGCCACCAGCTACACAACTGGGAGGCCGCCCCCCTGCGGATCCGGGGATTATAATAGGCCCGAGGTATTCCTGCCTGTCGTAAGAGGCGACTAAAAGGAGTCCATCCCCCTCACGGGGGTAGTTAGCGCCTGCGTCCGGAGACGGACGGTTCCTCGACCTATTATTGTGGTCTTTTTGGTTTTTCACTTCTCGTTTCTTCCTTCCTTTTGTTGGTTCCTTTCTTTGCTCTTCTCCACCTCACTGTCTTCCTTACTCTTTCCCTTGACTTCTCCTTGCCTTCTCATTGCCTTCTTCTCATTGCCTTCTTCTCCTTGCCTTCTCATTGCCTTCTTCTCCTTGCCTTCTCATTGCCTTGTTCTCCTTGCCTTCTCTGGTCTCCGCCTAGGCGTTTGAGACAGTCTGTCCTCTTTCTCCCTCTCTCTCTTCTTTTTCCTCTTCTTCCTTCCTCCCTGTGCGTGCCTGAAGGCCGACCCACGCGTTCGCATGCGTAGCCGGTGACGGGGTAACGCGTGAGTCCCCGCCCTGGGTAGACATGTAAGGCACGCGCGTACCCCCTGGTAAAGGCCAGGCCCGGGGAGGGGTGATTGCCTGAGCTGATACCTTCTGACCATGCCGATTGGTCCCTCCGTCTGTTTCTCGGGAGGTGTGACCTGAGGTGTAAACATTCACCTAAGGCGGGAGTGCCCTCTGAGAGGGTCCCCACAAGGAAGGAGCGCGCCATCGGAGACGCTGTCAATCATGGGGGATTCCTCCGCAATGGATTCTACTCCATCTCTCTCGACTTCTGCCCAAAAACGGAAACGTGACCAGCCAACAGTGACAAAAGTACTACCGCCTGCCCCACAGTTCCTCGTCGTTTCTCGATCTGAGGACGGAAAGGATTTTTCCTCTGTCAACCCTTTCGTTATTCAGAAGGGCGTAGATGCCATAGCCGGATCTGTCAAATCTTGTACCAGGTTGCGTAACGGTACCTTATTACTAGAAACTGAGAGTGCCTTTCAGGCACAAAAACTGCTTCGGGCCACACTCCTGTACACGTTCCCTGTCCGGGTGGAGGCCCACCGAACTTTGAATTCGTCTCGTGGTGTAGTCTATACTAGCTCCCTCGACGGATTGACTGACGAGGAGCTTCAATCTTTCCTCGCTGAGCAGGGCGTGACGGCTGTCCATAGGGCCATGAAAAAGGTCAACAATGACCTTGTACCGACCCGGACACTTTTCTTGACCTTCGATAGTGTTAAGCTGCCATCGCGCATCAAGGCGGGCTACGAGGTTATTTCTGTTCGCCCCTATGTCCCGACACCTACGCGCTGCTACCAGTGTCAGCGTTTAAATCACACTCGACAGTCTTGTTCCAATGCGGCTAAATGTGTCACTTGTGGCAGGGATGCCCATGAGGGTGACTGTCCACCTCCGTCTCCTCGTTGTGTGAACTGTCAGGGTGACCATGCCGCATCCTCCCGCGACTGTCCTGTCTATAAGGAAGAACGCTGTATCCAAGAAATTCGGGTCAAAGAGAAAGTGTCCACCTCGGCTGCTCGCAAGCTATTGGCTAGTAGGAAGCCCACGCTGCTCCCAGCGGGGAAATACAGTACTGTCCTCGCCTCTCCTCGGACTACCAGGGAGGTAGCAACCCAGACTTGCGATCTGACCTTCAGCACCACGGTCGTCCGTTCGGCCAGTGCTAAGATCGCGCGGTCGACGTCTCCTCTTCCTCCCATCACCCCACAGACACCAGCCCCTTCATCAGCTTCTGCTAAGACGAAGACCCCGAAGTCAGATGCACGGGCCTTCAAGAAGGAACCATCCCGTGCAGACTTCCTACGTACCTCGACCTCCCAGCCTTCGACCGGTACTTCCACCAAACGTCCTTCCAAAAAGGCTCATAGGAAGCACAGTTCTCCTTCTCCGCCACGGCGCATTTCTTCTCCTGCGCCACCCAGCGGTTGCCGCCCCAGGCCGTCATCCGTTTCGCCTGGCCGCACCGCTGGTAGCAGTACATCTGGCCGTTCACCGGCGGAGGAAGCTCCCCCTCCCGGCCATCCTCCCGAGATGGCCGATGAACCTATAGACCCAATGGACGATGACTGTCCGCCTACTGATAGCGGCGGCAGTGCTCGCTCGAAGCCAGGCCCTCATCGGCCTTAGAGGTGACCCCTTCTTTCATCTTCCTTTTCTTACGATGGCACTTATTCACTGGAATATTCGCAGCATTCGCTCCAACCGAGAGCTCCGCTTGCACCGTCCGCTCGTCGTAGCCCTCCAGGAAACGAAGCTACGCCCATGCGATCAAATTGCCTTGGCACACTACACCTCTGTGCGTTTTGACCTACCCCCTGTGGTAGGTATCCCAGCTCATGGAGGGGTTATGTTGCTGGTCCGGGATGATATTTACTACGATCCCATCACGTTGCACACCGGCCTGCAGGCAGTTGCCATCCGCATTACTCTCCCCACTTTTACGTTTTCCTTTTGTACCGTTTACACTCCATCGTCATCTGCCGTTACCAGGGCAGACATGATGCAACTTATTGCTCAGCTACCTGCACCATTTTTGTTCACTGGAGACTTCAATGCACACCATCCCCTTTGGGGCTCTCCAGCATCCTGCCCGAGGGACTCCTTGTTAGCAGACCGTTTCAACCAGCTCAATCTTGTCTGCCTCAATACTGGCGCCCCTACTTTTCTTTCGGACACATCTCACACCTATTCCCATTTAGACCTCTCTATATGTACTCCCCAACTTGCACGCCGATTTGAGTGGTATGCACTTTCTGATACATATTCGAGCGACCACTTCCCGTGTGTTATCCATCTCCTGCAGCATACCCCCTCTCCGTGCTCCTCTAATTGGACCATCTCCAAGGCAGATTGGGGGCTCTTCTCTTCCAGGGCGACCTTTCAGGATCAAACCTTCACAAGCTGCGATCGTCAGGTCGCACACCTCACGGAAGTCATTCTCGCTGCTGCTGAATATTCCATCCCTCACCCTACTTCTTCTCCACGTCGCGTACCGGTCCCCTGGTGGACCGCAGCATGTAGAGACGCTTTACGTGCTCGTCGACGTGCTTTACGCACATTTAAACGCCACCCTACAGTGGCGAATTGTATCAATTATAAACGATTACGTGCTCAGTGTCGTCGTATTATCAAAGAAAGCAAGAAAGCCAGCTGGGCTGCTTTCACAAGCACCTTCAACAGTTTTACTCCTTCTTCTGTTGTCTGGGGTAGCCTGCGCCGGCTATCTGGCACTAAGGTCCACTCACCAGTTTCTGGCTTGAAGGTCGCGAATGACGTCCTTGTGGCCCCTGCGGCTGTCTCCAATGCCTTCGGCCGCTTTTTCGCAGAGGTTTCGAGCTCCGCTCATTACCACCCAGCCTTCCTCCCCCGCAAACAGGCAGAGGAGGCTAGGCCACCTAACTTCCGCTCCTCGAATTGTGAAAGTTATAATGCCCCATTCACCATGCGGGAACTCGAAAACGCACTTGGCCGATCACGGTCCTCCGCTCCAGGGCCTGATTCTATTCATATTCAGATGCTGAAGAACCTTTCTCCTGCGGGTAAAGGTTTTCTTCTTCGTACATACAATCGCATCTGGATTGAGGGACATGTTCCCGCATGCTGGCGCGAGTCTATTGTTGTCCCGATTCCTAAGCCGGGGAAGGACAAGCACTTGCCTTCCAGTTATCGACCAATCTCGCTTACCAGCTGTGTCTGTAAAGTGATGGAGCGAATGGTTAACTCTCGATTGGTTTGGCTGCTCGAGTCTCGACGCCTACTTACCAATGTACAATGTGGATTTCGTAGGCGCCGCTCTGCTGTTGACCATCTGGTTACCTTGTCGACCTTCATTATGAATAACTTCTTGCGGAAGCGCCCGACCGCGGCTGTGTTCTTTGATTTGGAGAAGGCTTACGACACCTGTTGGAGGGCGGGCATTCTCCGCACCATGCATACATGGGGCCTTCGCGGTCGCCTCCCTCTTTTTATTCGTTCCTTTTTAATGGATCGACAGTTCAGGGTACGTGTGGGTTCTGTCCTGTCCGACACCTTTCGCCAGGAGAATGGGGTGCCACAGGGCTCAGTTTTGAGCGTCGCTCTCTTCGCCATCGCGATCAATCCAATAATGGATTGCCTCCCAGCTGATGTATCAGGCTCCCTTTTCGTGGACGATTTTACCATCTATTGCAGCGCGCAGTGTACACGTGTCCTGGAGCGCTGTCTTCAGCGTTCTCTTGACCGTCTTTACTCCTGGAGTGTCGCCAATGGCTTCCGTTTTTCTGCCGAGAAGACGGTCTGTATTAACTTCTGGCGCTACAAAGAGTTTCTCCCACCGTCCTTACGACTCGGTCCCGTTGCTCTCCCAATCGTGGAGACAACCAAATTTTTAGGCCTTACATTTGACAGGAAACTTAGCTGGTCTCCACATGTCATATTTGGCCGCCCGTTGTACCCGTTCTTTAAATGTCCTCCGTGTTCTCAGTGGTATGTCGTGGGGAGTGGATCGAACCGTCCTACTTAGTCTATATCGGTCGATCGTCCGCTCCAAGCTGGATTATGGGAGCTTCGTATACTCCTCTGCACGGCCATCCATCTTACGCCGCCTCAACTCCATACAACATCGGGGTTTACGACTTGCGATCGGAGCATTTTATACTAGTCCCGTAGAGAGTCTTCATGCTGACGCTGGCGAATTGCCACTCACCTACCGGCGCGATATACTGCTTTGTCGGTATGCCTGTCGGCTACTGTCAATGCCCGACCATCCGTCTTATCGTTCCTTTTTTGACGACTCTCTTGACCGTCAATACGGGTTGTATGTCTCTGCCCTGCTACCCCCTGGAGTTCGCTTTCGTCGCCTCCTTCAACACCTTAATTTTTCACTCCCTGCAACCTTTCGAGTGGGCGAGAGCCACACGCCACCTTGGCTCCAGGCTCAGGTCCGCGTTCACCTTGACCTCAGCTCGCTCCCAAAAGAGGTCACCCCCGGTTCGGTCTACCACTCCCGTTTTTTGGAACTTCGTTCGAAGTTCATCAACATGACTTTCATTTATACAGATGGCTCTAAGACCAATGACGGGGTCGGGTGTTCCTTTATTGTCGGGGCACAAAGTTTCAAATACCGGCTCCATGGCCATTGTTCGGTCTTCACAGCTGAGCTCTTTGCCCTCTACCAGGCTGTTCTTTACATCTGCCGCCACCGACATTCTGCTTATGTCATCTGCTCAGATTCCCTGAGCGCCATCCAGAGCCTCAGTGATCCGTACCCGGTTCACCCTTTTGTACACCGGATCCAACGCTCTCTTCAGCAGCTGGTGGACGTTGGTTCTCCGGTTAGCCTTATGTGGGTTCCTGGCCATGTCGGTATCCCTGGGAACGAAGCTGCAGATGCCGCGGCCAAGGCTGCGATCCTCCAGCCTCGGACAGCTTCTTGTTGTGTCCCTTCGTCCGATTTTAGCAGGGTCATTTGTCGGCGCATTTTATCGCTGTGGCATGCCGATTGGGCTGCACTTACCGACAACAAGCTTCGGGTCTTAAAACCTCTTCCCGTGGCTTGGACGTCCTCCTCACGCCCTTCTCGGCGGGAGGAGGTCGTTTTAGCCCGGTTAAGAATTGGACACTGCCGGTTCAGCCATCGCCATCTGCTGACGGCTGCGCCGGCGCCGTTCTGCCCATGTGGGCACTTGCTTACGGTTAGACACATTTTAATGTCCTGTCCAGATCTTAACACCCTGCGCCTAGATCTTAACCTGCCAAATACTTTCGATGCCATTTTAGCGGATGACCCACGAGCAGCTGCTCGTGTTCTTCGTTTTATCAATTTGACAAACCTCTCTAAGGACATTTGATGATGCTGTTTTTTAATCCTATGCCTGTCAGTCTGTCTTTTATCGTGTTTTCCCTTTTAGTTGTTGTTGTCAACTTGTGCCTCGCGGTGCATTCTTAGAGTAGTCAGGGCGCTAATGACCATTGAAGTTGTGCGCCCTAAAACCACAAAAAAAAACTGGGAGGCCGGAAAGGTCAGGTGTACTCCCGTGAAGACTTCCTATGTCCCTCTAGCCAACCAACATCCGAGTCTTCCTCTAACTGGAAAGGCTCAAAGAAGTCCAACTGCCAACAGACTTCTCCTTTGCTGACTCTCAGATCTTCTTCGACATTGTCGACATGTGATACCTTAGGCTGGATGGCCTCCATGTCGCCATTGAACACCACCAACCGTTTTTCAGCGATGGATCCACAGACCAATCGCACAAGCAAGCCGATGCTTCTGTGGACCCCATGGAGCAAGAGCTTCCTGCTTCTGTGCCCTGTAGTAGCGACGCTGAGGTGACATCTCTTCCTCGTGACTCTCCTCCAGTGGAACGTTTGCGGCCTTCGGTCCCACAAAGAGGATTTATGGCTGCTTTTAACATTGCAGCATCCCCTTGTACTCTGCATTCAGGAAACGAATTTGCAACCTCATGACCACTTAGAGCTTTCACATTTCTTCCCAGTTCATTTTGACCTTCCCCCTGAGGTCGGCATTCCATCTCAAGGGGACGTCATGCTGCTCATACAGAATGACATTCATAGTCAGCCCATCTTCCTGACGACCCGTCTTCAAGCTGTTGCAGTTCGCCTTTTCCTTCCCCACCTGTATTTTTCCCTCTGTACCATTTACATCCCTTCGTCATTCGATATTACCAGGGCGGACTTCGTTCAGTTTATTGGGCAACTACCTCCACCATTCATCCTACTCGGTGACTTTAATGCACATCATCCCCTTTGGGGTTTTCCCAGGACCTGTCAGAGAGGTGCCCTCTTGGCTTCTTAACCAAATTAACCTCTTCTACCTTAACACTGGAGCACCCGCTTTCCTTTGATTCCTCGCACACCTATTCCCATTTGGACCTATCTTACTGCACTGCCCAGCTTGAGCATCATCTTGAGTGCTCTGCTCTTTGTGACACCTACTCGAGCGACCATTTCCCATGTGCTATCCGTTTGCTGACTCCTACCCCATCTGTGTGCACTCCCTCATGGCAGCTTACTAAGGCTGACTGGCAGCTTTATTCCTCCCTGGTGACCTTCGAAGAAAGATTTCCCCAGTTGTGATGATCAGGTGAAATATCTCACAAACGGTATTCTCACTGCTTCAGAACGTTCCATTCCTCACATTTTCTCTTTACCATGTCGTGTTCAAGTCCCTTGGTGGACTGAGGCATGTCGCGACGCAATTCGCGCATGGAGACGTGCTCTCCGCGTTTTTAATCGTCACCCGACGATGGCAAACTGCATTCATTATAAACAGATGCATGCAAGTGCCATCGCATTCTTCGATATAGCAAAAGAGCTAACAGGATTTCATTCACTAGTTCTTTACAGTTCAACTACTTCCCCTGTTGTGTGGGCCAACCTCCGACGGCTCTCTGGGATCAAGATCCATTTCCCAATTTCCAGTCTGACAGTAGCAGACGATGTCATCGTGGAACCTATTGCTATCTCCACCTTGGGCCGCCATTTTGCCGACATTTCGACGTCTTCCCACTTTCGCACTGCCTTCCTCCATCGGAAACGATCGCAGGCGGCTCGGGCGATACCCTCTCTTCTCTGAATCGTGAGTGCTACAATGCCGCCTTTACTATGGGGGAGCTAGATCATGCTCTCAGTTCATCCAGATCCTCTGCCCCAGCGTCAGACCCGTCCACAATCAGATGTTGCAGCATCTTTCTCCTGCAGGCAAGCACTTTCTGCTTAACACGGACAACAGCATTTGGGCAGAGGGCAGGCACATTTGTCAGACGTTGGCGTGAAGCCAACGTCATACCCATACCTAAGCCTGCTAAGGAGAAAAACCTTGTTTCTAGCTACCGCCCCATCTCTCACCAGCTGCGTTTGCAAGGTGATGGAACGTATCGTGTGGTGGCTCTAGTCTCGCAATTTACTGACGAATGCGCAGTGTGGATTTCGAGCGTGACGTTTTGCAGTTGACCATCTCGTTACTTTGTCCACCCAAGTCATGAATGGTTTTCTGCGGAAATCCCAGACTGTGGCTGTGTTTCCGATTTGGAGAAGGCCTACCACATCTGCTGGAGACCTGGTATTCCCTGTACTCTTCACGTGGGGCTTCTGTGGCCGCCTGTCCTGTTGCCTTCAGGAATTTTTAAAAGACGGAGTTTTCAAGGTGCGTGTGGTTCTACCTTGTCGGAGACCTTTATACAGGAATACGGTGTGCCTCAGTGTTCCATCCTGAGCGTTCTCCTCCTTGCTATGGCCATTAACCCTGTAATAGCCTGGCTCCCTTTTTGTTGACGAGTTTGCCATCTATTGCAGTTCTCCACGGACCTGTCTCACTGAGCGGCGTCTTCAGTGATATCTTGATCGTTTTTACTCCTGGAGCATCGGCAATGGCTCTAGTCTTTCCACTGACAAAACTGTCTGTATAAATTTTTGGCACCAAAATTGGTTTCTCCCACCATCTTTACATCTTGGGCCTCTTGCCCATCCGTTTGTTGAAACTACGAAATTCCTGGGACTGATGCTCAATAAGAAACTATAATGGGCCTTCCATGTGTCTTACCTGGCAGCCCCGCTGTATGCAGTTCCTCAGTGTCCTATGTGTCCTCATTGGTAGTTCCTGGGGTACCGATCGAACCACCATCCTCCGTTTGTACCTGTCCCTTGTCCGTTCGAAACCCAACTATGGGTGCTTTGTTTATGCGCCTGCACGTCCATCCCTTTTATGCCGTCTCAACGCTATCCACCATCGTGGCATCTGTTTGGCCACTAGTGCCCTTTACACAAGCCCGGTTGAGAGTCTATGCTGAAGCTGCTGAACTACCACTGTCCTACCGCCCTGACTTTCTGCTCAGCAGGTATGCATCCCGTTTGTCCGACATGCGTTGCCACCCATCCTATGCCTCATTCGATGATTCCTTTGATCACCAGTATGGGTGTTACCTCCACTTTCGGCACTTCATACGGCGGCTTAACTTCACACTACCTGAGACTTTCCCAGTGGGTGTGAACCCTTCACCACCTTGGCTTCGCGAAGTGGCCCATGTTAACCTTGGCCTTCATTCGCTTCCTAAGGACAATACTCTAGCCTCGCTCTGTCGCTTTCAGTTTCACGCCCTTCGCATGAAACTTCGCGATAGTACCTTTGTATACATTGATGGCTCTCGGACTGACCGTGGGGTCGACTTTACCTTGTGTCATTGGCACGGCACCCGTGCCTTTCGATATCTGCTTCCGGCACACTGCTCAGTATTTACAGCCGAGCGCTGTATCAGGCCACGAAGTAAATCCGGCGACTAAGCCTTTTAAATTGTCCTCTGCTCACACTCACTCAGCGCCCTTCAAAGTCTATGTGCGCTGTACACCGCCCATCCATTAGTGCAGCGGGCTGAGGAAAACTGTCACTTGCTCACTCTTGGTGGAGCCAATGTGATGTTTTTGTGGGTTCCCGGTCACGTCTGCCTGCCAGGAAACGAGGCTGCTGATGCTGCTGCCAAGGCTGCAGTCCTCTTACCTCAGCCCGCTAGTTCCTGTATTCCCCCCGATGATCTCTGTGTTGCCGTCTGTCAGGAGGCGGTGCCCCTTTTTCATCGCCAATGGTCCTCCCTTCACGGGAATAAGCTCCGGCTTATTAAGCCTCTCCCAGCGGCTTGGATGACCTCCTCTCGGCCATCCCACCGGAAAGAGGTCATTTTAACTAGGCTGCGTATTGGGCACTGCCTTTTTAGCCATCGTCACTGATAAGTGGCGCTACCCTACCACTTTGTACACATTGCGCCCAAGTTTTAACCTTCCGCCACTTCCTGATGGAATGCTCATTTTTTAACCGTTTACATTACCGCTTGGGTCTGCCGTCTGAGTTATCGGCCGTTTTAGCAAATGACACGCTGGCTGTCGACCGCGTTTTGCTTTTTATCCACAAAGCAATCTGCTGAAGGCCGTTTAATTTTTAGTTTTGGACCGTTTCTGTATGGTGTCTTTTTTAGCCCTTCTCCACGTGCCTGCTTTTAGCTGTCCTCTGTCAATTGGGACTAACGTACGGTCGTTTTTAACTCCTGTCTGACTTCGTGTTCTATAGTTTTGATTTGGGCGCGTATGACCCCAGTTGTTTTATACGCGCTAAAGCAAAACAAATCCATATCCAATAAAAATAACAAAAATCAGTGAAATGCTAAAATTTATATATTTTTCATTTTCAATTAGACATACTTGCTACTAGCTAACGTTACATATGATTAGTCCTGATAGAATCTATTTTAATAACATTGAAATGCTTATTTCTTTTATCAATAATCCACTAGCGGTCTCGATATTACAAAAAATATTGATGTCATTGATGTTACATGCTTCTGCGACAACAAAAGAAAAAAGATTGGATTTGAACAATGAGCGCAAAAAATCGATACAATTGCTCTTAGCCGCTACGCTACCGCCTCGCCAGCTTTAATTCCTCATACCTGAACTGATGTAGCATCAAAACTTTAACGGTCATTTTATCGAAAACGATGTCGTGGTGGCACCGAAGGCGAAATAAGAGTCGCTTTATTTATCATACTTCCTTCACTAAGCGAAGTTTCGGCTGTCACAAAGCGACATATGGTGGGTTCCCATTGTTAGGGGTGACCCTGCAGTAGACTGGCACATTAACTAGCCAGTGACCTAATATATAACTGACCATGCTCTCGTGTCTTATCCATATTCGCTACTAAAATTATTCATCTTGACGAAACGTCAAAATACTTTGTGGTTTGGTTAAACTGCATTCTGAAAGAGTTCGAACAATAATTTGAACACCTAAATTATCAGACTAAAACTAATGAAGACTCGCTGTGTGTCTATAATAGAATAAACTTCTCCTCTGTCTAGTCATAGATTTGGACATCCATCGAAGTTGGACGAAATTGTTTCGGACACACGCGTGGTCATCAGTGCAAAGTAAAAATGCTTTGTTTTGAGGGACGGAAGCAGTTTGTACTCGATGCGCAGCAGTTGTAATGCCAGTTACAGGAAAAAATGTATGTTCCAAAGGCTATTTGCCACGATCTAATGAAAAAAAACATTCATTTTAAAGTCATATCAAAGTACAAGAATCAAACCGTTTCTTGGTTTCTGAACTTCTCATAAAAATTGTATGAATTCTTTCTGTCTTGATAGCAGTAAGACATTGCTTTACAACTGATTACTAGTTTCGGTTGTCTCATGACAATCTGCAGAAAACTCACGCTGAAAGTTGTGTGTCTACGTACACTGTAGGCTCCAACGCCATCGCTTGAAAGTGTGTTTCGGCACATGCTCGCCAATGGATCAAACTTTCGATACACTCTTGCTGCAATTCTGAACCATGCTTGTTAAGTAGCCTACCTGAATACAACGTTAACATATCCTTCCTGCGTAACACGCCAATGTTAAAAATATAAAAGTATATTTCTTTATCATAAGCGTGTTAGCACTTGTTAAAGAGGATAAGCCAACATTGTCGTCAGGTGGCTTTCTTAATAAGCTTGGTTCAGAGTTGAACTTTGTAACTTCGTTGGTGTAACGAACAGTGTATCGAAAGCTTGACTTACGAGTAAGTACGTGCTGAGATATCATTTCATGCAATTCATTGCAGCTTACATTGTACGTAGACACACAACCTCTATCATGGGTGGTGTAAAAATGGTCGTCTAGCAACTGAACTAGTACTTAGTTTTAAAGTTATGTATTATGCGTTAAAGGCAATTAGAAAATCTGTATAATTATGATAGTTTCAGAAATACAGCAGATCGCTTGTCTCAATCACCTGATGCCGGTTCTTACTGATTCGTATTGTAAAGGGTTGTTGCCCAAGAATTAATAGAATTTCAAGATATGTAACATCCTAATACTTTCTACTATCTCGCTTAAGTTACATTATGTAACAGTCATCTAAGATAGTAGTAAAGGTGAATTGTAACACACGTTATGGAATGCTGCACTTCAGTAAGACACCGGGCAAGGAACCGGCCGTCATGGCGCCACTTAAAAATTCTGCCTCTCGCCGTATCTCAGAGCAAATACGTAATCTTTCACTAAGTGAGATCTGTATTAGAGTGCAGACCTCCCAGTTAAATAAAAAAAAATAATTGCGTCATCGTTTCTAACGATCACAGATCATCTTTGACAGCATTGTTATATTTTAAAGTCAGCATAAAAAAATTATTTAGCTAATAACACGTAAAAAAAACTGAAATGTGCATAAGCGCAGCATGTAGCCATGAAGTCGCCAAAATCTTCATATGAACCTTGTCGTGATATTCATGAGTATAAAAAGTTTTTGTTCCTCGGCTGGAAACGTAAATCTACGTTGAGTTGTCAGGAAAAGGTAGAATGAAAACACTTGCACGGCCAACACTCAAGTTTGAAGATACTCAAATTTTGTTTGTTACTTTCTTCATTTATACACATCAAGAATTAAAAGTTAATCGTCTAAACTGTTGCAGGAAGATAGGAATCTAGGGCAACCTCTCAGAAGGTCGGAAAACAACAAAAATAGACTTACGTACAGACGTTGAAAAGAATCTTAGAAGGTACAGAGAAGTTTGTCTGAAGTCGCTGTTGCCCATGAAACTGTAGTGTATAGATGTTCATTGTGAAAAACATTTTTACTCCCAATAACTAGGATTTAATGTCCGATTTTCAGATCTGCTGGCATGTCCTATTTATGATGAATCATTTTCCTATATGACCCAGCAGTACCAGTTACTGCTCCCATCGAAGACTGCGTCTTACCACGCAAGAATTCTAGTTAATGTTTATAGACAGACGCCTTCATTTGTGCCTTCAGTTACTGGAGTACGCAGGAGATACTCAGATTTTGCTAAGTTTATTACACAATTTTCTTTCAAAGACACAGAAAAGTTCGACATTTCACAAGTGTCGGAACAAGTAGCGAAAGCACAATGAAATTCCTGTTGATATATCATGCAAATAGGGAAAGCTTACGGATGTCGAAGTAGCTTAGAGCTACCGTCAACGTAAATCTTGGTTTGATAAATTTCTGATGTATGCATCAACCCACTATAGGTGCAAAAAGCACGGTTTCATTCTGCAGACAGCTTATGTATGGTCCTTCATTGCGATGTAAACACTGCAGTAAAGATTCTTTCCTGATATAAAGCCTTGATTATGAAGTCGTTACTTCGAAATGTACACGGGTGTAGTAAAAGTGCCATAAACGAAGTTGAATTTAGTTACTAAATTTTACATTTGCTTCTTTATTTATCTCGGTTTGCAAGAGCCGCCACTATGGTTACCATATAGTATTTGAAGTTTGCTATACTCTTTACTACGATGTGAACTACCTCACTCGGTTATTAGATACCTAAATTATAATATGGAATTCTACCAGAAGGAACTTCCAGCGCATATGCAAAGCAAAGCCATAAATGAATCACTTCATGTCCAAGAAAAATCCCAAGAAGAACTCATCTAAACTGTCGTAGCGTTTGTGTTTGGACAGATGCAACCACTAAACGCAATATTGAACTCTAAAGTGTGGTTTTAATGACATGACAGATGAGTTACTTGTTTATTCTGATTTCGTTGCTTCATTCTAAGCACACTTCTGCTGGTTTTCATATTGCTGGTGTGTAACGTAAAGTGTCCTGGATGAAGAGCCTGTCTTTGGGGCTTGTAGTGTTTCTGGAAGACATGTTGCTGTTTGGAGTAGTTGAATTTTGTATCATCCTAGGTTATCGATGACGAATGGCATCAAACAACACTGTGGTCATCAGTCCGAAGACTTGATTCAGCTACCCACGCTGGTCTACCTGTGCAAGCGGCTCTCTCTCTCAATAGCTATTGCATCCTGTACCCATTTCGACCCACCTTATTGTAGTCAAACCTTAAGCTTCCTCAAAGATTTGTACCTCCCACCCTTCCATCACTACTAAACTACTACTTGATGTCTCAAACGTGTCATATCAAACGATCTCTCATTTTAGTAATGTTGTCATAAATTTCCCCCCAGTTCGATTCAGCACGACCTCGTCAGTTACCCGACCTGCCCATCTAATCTTAGCATTCTTCTGCGGCATGTATACTCCGATGGATCAGTATATTTAGTGGAACCTTATTCTTCACGACTCCTGGCTTCCGTGGTTTTGAGAGTTAGATCAGCACCTTGGTACACCTGGTACCTCTGATTACACGAAAAGTGCAAGGGCACACAGAGAATATACTCGTATTAACTGGTACATGATACTACTTGTATTCCAAGCTGCATTTAAGACCATATCAGCATACGTACTTAGATACGATAGCTGTGCTGGGGCATTTGAGGAAGTCACAAGAGGTTAGTTTCCAACAATACCGTCCAGTCACATTGCTGTGATCACCAGTCAAGAGCCTGAGTAACCACGTTTAGTGGCCAGAGAAATATGGTAAACTCATCTTGGTGCTATTCGAACCATGAACGTAAACGGCGAGCTGTGATACATGGCATTGTCCTGCTGGTAGATGCCATCGTGTCGAGGAAAACAAATGACATGTAGGGGTGGATATGGTCCCCAACGATGCCGTATTCCTGGACTTCAGGAAGGCATTTGATACGGTTCCGCACTTACGTTTAATGAAAAAAATACGAGCTTACGGAATATCGGACCAGGTTTGTGATTGGATTCAGGATTTCCTAGAAGAAAGAACACAACATGTCATTCTTAACGGTTCAAAATCTGCAGATGTAGAGGTAATTTCGGGAGTACCGCAAGGAAGCGTGATAGGACCTTTATTGTTTACAATATACATAAATGACTTAGTTGACAACATCGGTAGCTCCGTGAGGCTATTTGCAGATGACACGGTTGTCTACAAGAAAGTAGCAACATCAGAAGACTCGTACGTACTCCAGGAAGACCTGCAGAGGATTAATGCATGGTGCGACAGCTGGCAGCTTTCCCTAAACGTAGATAAATGTAATATAATGCGCATACATAGGGGCAGAAATCCATTCCAGTACGATTATGCCATAGGTGGTAAATCATTGGAAGCGGTAACGACCGTAAAATACTTAGGAGTTACTATCCGGAGCGATCTGAAGTGGAATGATCACATAAAACAAATAGTGGGAAAAGCAGGCGCCAGGTTGAGATTCATAGGAAGAATTCTAAGAAAATGTGACTCATCGACGAAAGAAGTAGCTTACAAAACGCTTGTTCGTCCGATTCTTGAGTATTGCTCATCAGTATGGGACCCTTACCAGGTTGGATTAATAGAAGAGATAGACATGATCCAGCGAAAAGCAGCGCGATTCGTCATGGGGACATTTAGTCAGCGCGAGAGCGTTACGGAGATGCTGAACAAGCTCCAGTGGCGGACACTTCAAGAAAGGCGTTACGCAATACGGAGAGGTTTATTATCGAAATTACGAGAGAGCACATTCCGGGAAGAGATGGGCAACATATTACTACCGCCCACATATATCTCGCGTAATGATCACAACGAAAAGATCCGAGAAATTAGAGCAAATACGGAGACTTACAAGCAGTCGTTCTTCCCACGCACAATTCGTGAATGGAACAGGGAAGGGGGGATCAGATAGTGGTACAATAAGTACCCTCCGCCACACACCGTAAGGTGGCTCGCGGAGTATAGATGTAGATGTAGAACGATAGATATGTATACTCTTTCATCCATTATGTCTTCCAGACTGAAGAGATCACTCAAGTAATGCCCCAAAAACATTCCCCAAACCGTAACACTCCCTCCTCTGGCCAGGAACCTTGCTTTAAGATGTTTCATGCCGTACACGCCAACGGCCATATGTCCGATGGCGCATAAAACGCGATTCATCTGAAAAGGCCACCTGTCCGTACTCAGTGGACTTTCAACTAGTTGCGGTATTGGCGTGGAAGTTCCAGCAGTCAGCATGGGGGCATGGACTAGGACTGTTGATATTTTTAAAAATATCAGGAATCCGGTATATCTTTATTCAGAAGTATATTATTATCGGCTCTCAATACATGGAAAAAAAGATCGAGATATATCGAGGTAGGCCTACCTGCCTATAAAATATCGGCCGCACATTGTAAATACATGAGCAGTTTTAGAGCTATATGTTTAAGTATTGACTTATCAGATATTCTGTAAATCGAGAAGCTAGCAGCCTGCCAATCCCCCTTAGAGCACGAACTGAAAAGAAAACGATGCACGTTCATGCTAGGAGATAAACACTTTAACAATGGTAACTGCATGTAAGTCACACAATAAAAGGTGTCTGATTGGTCCGTCGTTCGGTTTCGTCACATATCGGATTTGTCCGGAACAATCACGTCGACATCACCGTTTCTTTCTTTCTTTCTTTTCTTTTTATTTTCATTTCTGCCAATAACCTAGCCGTCAAAATTGCGTGGTGAAGCTAAACGTTGAGGTTCCTATTGGTAGCGCCGAGCGACGATTACGTCAGCATTTCCCCTCATACGTCTTCGCCCACCGCAAAGATAAATTTTATCATGTAGAATTTTGTTTATCACTTACAGCAATAGTGTCTGAAGCATAACAACGCGACGAAATAGCATAATTCTTAAAAAAATGTTTTTTAATGCAACTCGTGTGCTATTTCTTCACATCGGAAATGTTATTCCATTCACACCGCCACCTCCCGGTGCTATCGGACTGCTTTTTTTTGTGCCACATATACATGCTTCACACAGTCAAATATTGGACTTGATGAAAGCTCAAAAATTAGTAAGATTCCTTCACACAGTGAAAATAAAGTTGTTCTATTACAATATCAAAAGAACAACTTCAAATATTTACCGAAGAGTGTGAAAAAAATATAATAAAAGTATCGGCACTCGATACTGTCATTCTGATATCGATATATCGGAGTAAAGATACCAGCGGTATATAGCGATACTCTGGTAATTTAGAGATATCGCAGTTTTATCAACAGCCCTAGTATTAACACGGCATCTGCTGCGGAGACATACGCAACAACGTTCGCTGAACGGTCGTTAAGACACTGATAGCCCCTTGGCTCATCTGGATGTACGTCTATTTGCCCGTACACATCTCCACATCCGTCACTCACCACCGTCATGTATGACCTGTGGTGCACCACAGTTGTCTCCGAGTCGGTTTTGGACAGCCTCATTTTGCCTTGCACGGTATCTTTAGCCACGCGAACAGCTTAGAAACTGTCATTTCGGAAATGCTTCCATCCTTAGCCCGAAAGCCAATGACCGCGCTCTTTTTGACGTCAGATAAATCACAAAGATTCCGCAATAAGACTACTGCACTGTTTCCTGCCTGTACCGACACGCTTTGAGTACCCTTCACTGCTATGTTACCAGCTGCTGTCTGTGCGTGGTTATTGCACGTTGACGTATAACATACAGTGGTCACATAAATGTGACTGGGCCGTGTGAGACAGCTGATACGAGGGGAAAATGAAAATTTATCGGTTTGGCATGAAGCTGGCTGGGTTGAGACCAATCTGTTTTCAGTATGTTGGTAAATATTCAACGGTACGTCATGTTAACATTATCTGCGGCTACTCCTGTTTAGGTAACTTTTTAAGATCGCCATTTCGAGTTTCGTTCGAATGGATAAAATCGAATACAAATAAGGATTTGTGATACATTACTTGTCACCTATGGAAATTGATCAAAAATTGAAGGTTTCTAGAGTGTCTGCTCCTTCTGTTTCAACATTTTCGACACAGCCGGTCGAATTCAAACGTGTGAGTAATCGTCTTGAATGTAGTCCTTAATAAAAACGTTCCAAAATAATAGCTAGAGATGAATGTTTCCAGATAATGAAAAATACAGTGCGGAAGAATGACAGTTGGCGTTCACGAAATAGCTGACTCTATAGGCATAATACAATAGTTAACCTCCGAAGAAGGAATTTCTGCAAGATGGATCTGCATTTGTCAAATACTGACAGAAAGGAAATACGAAAGCAATTTTTCAAAATGATTTTAATTTTATGCATCAGTTTATAGCTGTAGCCGAAACGCGAATCCACCATTTCACACCAGGGACGAGAACAGCTAGAAGGCCTTGGGTAGAAGGCAATGGCGACGTCGAAAATATTATGGCCATTCAGTTTTTGGACTGCGAAATGGTCTCTTACAGTCAAATAAAGGGAAAATGTTATTTAACAATTGTCTGGAATTGATCACCGAGATACATGCTCTAACATTCTGCGTGGTGTCTGTCTGTTCTATATCGTGTCTCCCTACCACTTTCACGCAACGACGCTCTGAGTGTGTTTTTTAGGGAATTGACTAGTTTGAACCTGGGACCTGTTGCTGATAAGGAGACGCCAGACCACACATGACATGTAGAGTTCAGAAGAGTTCAGTGAGACTAGCGATGATATAACCAAATACTTGATGATTTCATCATCAGCTCCATTGCACTCCCTGTAAAAGAATCTTAATACTAACTAAATTTAGTGGAAGGGGTTCAAGGCTTTCCTATTTCTAGTTAGCTGGTGAAATAACGTCGAAAATGCAGTTAAGTTTACCATTGGAAATTTTATTCTACTCACAAAACATTGTTTATAAGTTGCACTATTGATAAAAGGAAATGTTTTAATACGGGATGGTAAAAACCAACTGCGTTCAACAAAACTGTCAACGAATATTCCCTGAATGGGTTTCCAAGTTCTACAATGGATCGAAGGATGACCTATGCCATATCACATCTATAATCTAGGTTTAAATTAAGTTTCACAAAAGAGAAAACTATCAAAATGGTCTACAGTGACCCTCAATTATCTTTAATTACTTATCTAACTTGTCGTAAATTACAGTGGCTGATGTGGCTTCTCAATAACTATATAACAGAAAAATCATCGCGTTTCAGATTTTTACTTCAAGTGGCAAATGTGAACACCATGAGCTTTAATTGACGATCGACACTAGTATTACGCAAAAAGGGGGTGTAACAGATGAGACTTCTGCAGTTCTGAGTGAAGCTTTATGCGCTGTTATGCGGCATCGTGTGCGTTCATTACCTTGTCGGTGTTCGTCAGGGGGCGGCGGACAGCACAGCTCCGCTCACCTTGCCGTCTCGGAAGCAACTCCTGCCTAACTTCTCCTTACTACAATTTACCGAAGTTGGTTAAAAAAAAACTATCTGGCTGTGTTTTCATCTGACCAATCAGGGTCTCAATGTTAACCTTAAGCTTCGCCTACAAAAATTCTGTCTATCCAATGAGAAACTTTATACTTTTCGTGGTGGGGCAATGTTTTTAAAGTTTGCAACATAACAGAGACGCGAAAAAGTCTCACGCTAAAACTTGCGACTGGGGTGGTCCTAGCGGTTAGCTGGCGACGTGGGTGTCTGTCCCTTATCGTAGGGCCTTCCAGCTTAACACGGTTCTGCTCTCGGCTTCTGTTCTCGTTTCTCCCCTCGGAACTGCGTCTGTCTCACGGTGGAAAGGTATGACATGCATTTAGGCATTCTTGTGTTAGTCTGTGGTATTCCATTTGCTCACTCGTTACTCGTATTACTTTGGTTAATTTAATGTCACGATTTATTCGGAGCTATGTGACATACTACTGGATTTGCTTATCATGTCAGGGTTTTCATGGTAGGTGTTGGATTTGCCTGACACCTTACAATGCTCCTACCATGTGCCACCTGCGAATACGGTGAGACGGTGCGTTAACGAGCATCTCTTTTAGTGGATATTTGTATTCTGAAGATTATATAAGTATGGTATTCCAATATGTCATGACCGAACTTAAGACCTTCGGCTTTCCACGCATATTACGTCTTCCAACTTAAGGCCAGAGAGACAGAGTGCACTAGAAAATTAGACGTTTTATCTATGTTCCGTTTTTGTACTATGTCATCCGCTAGTGGCGAAAAGTAGTGGCGAATATGCATATTACGTTCTTTTTCGTAGGCCCTGAAATTGTCAAAAATATTTGTGTGTTTCTCTACAGTGATCCTTTGTAAGTAAGGTATTCGCAAAGGCCTACTTGGATCAAATAACTGTCAAAGATTGCACGAAGGCCTCCAGCAAATAGGAAAATGTGTACCTCTTACTTACCGCATGCAATTTTTCTTACAGGTTCCGCGGAAACCAGATCAGTGGGAGGGCGTTCTGCAAGCGACGCAAGAGGGCAACCGCTGCCCTCAGTTGTCTTACCCGGAGCGCAAGTACGAAGGCGATGAGGACTGCCTGTACGTGAACGTCTACGCTCCACTGGTAAGATCTTGCGGATGTGGCGCAAACCATCGTCCCGATGCATTCTTTAACAAAAAGAACTCTAACAAAGCACATATTTGAGATTCTATGCATTAAGCAAAACAGTTGTTTAAAGTGTTTATTCTAAAAGTTTAACTTATAACTCGGATGCCACCTTCTTGGTTGCTTTAATGGCATGCATGGCTCCTGTGGTCATATAAGACAGTACATAGGGTAAGATTCAATTGTCATTTTGAGTAACATGGAAGTTGGTTTCTGGATTCACCTTCTCTTTTTTTACCATATACATTCCAGGTTAGGTAATGGGAAGAGCCGATCTCCCACATCTCCTTGCTTAGCTCCCACCCCTTTATCTGCTGGTTGGGGTCTTCAACGCCCATCACGCACTTTGGATATCTCCGTGTTCTTGTCTGCGAGGCTCTCTATTGATTGACCTCTTCCACCAAGCGGGTCTTGTTTGCCTCAGCACTGGGGAACCTACATTTTTGTCTGCCTCCATGTCAACCTTTCGGTCGGTACTGTTCGGCTAGTTCGGCGCTTTGAATGGTTCGCTCTTCCTGATACACACTCGAATGACCATTTTCCATGTGTCCTTCGATTATAGCCACAACTGCCACCTATGCACCCAAGACGCTGGAAGTTTTCACAAGCTGATTGGACACTTTTCTCCTCTCTAGCAACATTTGATGACCGTCAATTTCCTAGCATCGACGATCAGGTCACTCATGTTACGGAAGTTATTCTTACAGCTCCGGAACTTTCAGTACCTTGTACCTTCCCTTTGCCCCGGCACCCCTTCGTTTCTTGGTGGAACGAGTGCCGTGACGCAATACGCGAGCGGAGACGTGCTCTTTTCGTTTTCCGCCATCATCAAATGGCTCTGAGCACTATGCGACTTAACTTCTAAGGTCATCAGTCGCCTAGAACTTATAACTAATTAAACCTAACTAACCTAAGGACATTACACACATCCATGCCCGAGGCAGGATTCGAACCGGCGACCGTAGCGGTCGCTCGGTTCCAGACTGTAGCGCCTAGAACCGCACGGCCACTACGGCCGCCCCGCCATCATCCTACGTGGCCAACAGTATCTGCTATAGGCAGTTAAGTGCGCGATGCCATAGCATCATACACGATAGCAAGAAAGCAAGCTGGGATTTCTTTACCAACTCCTTTAATACCTTAATTCCCCCATCAGTTGCTTGAAGTCTTATCCAGTTTTTCCCCGACCACTGGGCTAACTGTCGCGCAGGATATCTTGGACACAGTCGCAATCTCTAACTCATTTGGGTCGACACTTTGGTGAGATTTCGAGCTTTTTTCCTCTCAAAATCGCGAAAGCAATAATGCCATTTTTTGTTTCTGTGCGGGAACTCAGACATGCACTCCTCTCTTCTGCTTCAGGACTGGATGGTACCCACGTCCAAATGTAGTTGCATCTATCATATCCTAGTCTGTGCTACCTCCTTCGACTTTATAATCGACTTTAGGTCGACAGTACCTTTCCCAGAAGATGGCGGGTAGCTATCGTCACTCCTGTTCCGAAACCTGGAAAGGACATATATCTCCCCTCCAGCTATCGCCCAATCTCTATCACGAGTAATGTTTGTAAGGTTTTAGAGCGTGTTAGGCTGGTGGCTGGAGTCACAAAACATTTTAACAACTGCCCATTGCGGTTTCCGAAAGCATCGTTCCGCAGTTGACTATCTTGTTGCTCTCTCCACTTATCATGAACAATTTTCTCAGGAAACGCCAAACGGCAGCTATAATTTTTGATATGGAGAGAGTATAAGATACTTGTTGGAGGACAGGCATCCTCTGCACACTGTTCTCTTGGGGTTTCAAGGTCGGCTACCCCCTTTTCATCCGTGAATTTGACAGAGCGCACATTTAAGGTGTGGATGAACTTTACTCAATCTTGTACTTTCTCCCAGGGAAACGGGGTGCCCCAGGGCTCCTTGCTGAATGTTGTACTCCAGAATGAGATTTTCACTCTGCAGGGGAGTGTGCATTGATATGAAAATTTCTGGCAGATTAAAATCGAGACTCGAACTCAGGACCTTTCCGTTTCGCGGGCACGTGCTCTACCAACTGAGCTACCCAAGCACGACTCACGTCCCGTCCTCACAGCTTCAATTCGTCTTCTACCTTCCAAACTCCACAGAAGCTCTTCTGCGAATATTCGTGCTTGGATAGCTCAGTTTGTAGAGCACTTGCCCGCAAAAGGCAAAGGTCCCAAGTTCGAGCCTCGATCCGACACAGTTTTAATCTGCCAGGAAGTTTCAAGTTGCAACGTGCGGGGTGTTTATTGTAAAATTATCGATATATTGAAAAATATCTATTGGTAGTCTTAGTCGACCTTGAGTTGCTATCTGACTTAAGTTGGCTCTGTTTAAACGCGCGGTTATGCCCCCAGTATAATTTGCATCGAAATTATCATGACACTCTAATTATTTAACAAAAATATGGTGATTGCTAGCTACGAAATCAATAATGCGGTGATTAGCATATGATACCAAGTAAAGATTTATTCAGAACAGGATGAGCAATGTTTCTAGCATAACATGACAATACAATACACTCGCTAACCTAACTGGCCTATCATTGGCACAATGTATCCTCTTTTCCTAACTACTTACGTGAACACTGAACCCGCTAGTGACTCTATTGCAGTTCTGCCTGAACGGACACAGACTCAGAGAGTGCCAGTCAAAGAGCTAGCGGAATACGAACTCATTTAGAATTACAGTGCCCTACTTTGGCTGATGGTTGCTAATATCACCGTAAATCTCCGTGATGATTACGACGGTCGGCCTAGCTAACGTCGTGATGCCGACTTTCCCGCGAGCGAGCTTGGCTTTAATCTCCAACGTGGACATGGTTTGCGCTCGTAAACTCCTGTACGTAAGTGTTAAATTGCGGAGTCCGTCACTAGTCAATACTCAAGCTACTTGCACATATGCCAGGAGTAGTTGGTCGACTGAAGTGCGTGGCAGCAAAGGTACACTTCAGATTGCATATGAACACCACAAGTTAGTACAAATCTGTTTCTCTCCTCAGAGGAACAGATAATGCTACGTGTGTGGAGTCGTATGCTCTAAACTATTCAGACTTGGAGAGTAACCACTGGACTCAATGCCGGTAACTTCTCCAACCTACTCCTCTCGAAGCTGGGCAGCCAGACACCGTGACTGCTCTCCTCCACAGCCGACCCCAGAGTCCTCCTTAAGAGTTCTTGCAAACCTGGCCATTCTTCGCTGCATGGATCCGTGCGCTGTGCTAGCCAATCACGACACGGGCTTCCAAGTATCCGTGTGCGTTTGTACCAAACCACGACACAGAATTCTCCCGCGGTTACTGTTGCCGCCAAACTTTTAACACGTATCTCTGCGCAAATCCCGCCACAGTCTTCCGCAAATTTTCCACTGTGGCGCGAAATCGTCTTTCTCTCTTTAGCATATAGCTCCTTCCTTCCTTCTTCTTGTTATGGCCCAGCCTCTCCGAACGTCTTTGGTGGTCTGATGTGCCAGCCGACAAAGGGGTCCGGCCGCGGTCATCCTGTTGGTTTGACATGACGTAAACACCTTCCTTAGGGGTTCCGGCCGTGTTCCAGCCTCTGAGCTCATCTCGTTAGTCTTACATGGCACACACAACTTCCTTTTCTGTGTCCATTCTCCTACCGGTGGGCCAATTATCAATATTATCAATATTAGGTGTATTAGCACTGATTTAGCATCATGTAAGGCGCAAAATCTACTACCTTACAAAGTGTTGGACTGTTTGCCATCGCCATAAATCCAAATATGGATTGTCTCCTTCCCGATGTCTCGGGCTCCCTCTCTGTCGACGATTTTGTTGCCTACTACAGCTCTCAACAGACCAGCCTTCTTGAACGACGTCTGCAAGAATGTCTCGATCGCCTCCACTCATGGAGCATCAAAACCGGCTTCCGATTTTCTCCCAGTAAGACCGTCTGTGTAAAGTTTCGGCGTCGTGCTCCTTCCCTACATCTGAGCCCTGTTGACCTTTCGTTAGCGGACGTCGCCAAATTCTTGTGACTTAAGTTTGACAGAAAACTGCGCTTGTCTTCGCACGTTTCATATCTTTCGGCTCGATGTCTGCGATCTCTCAACACCCTCCGTTTTCTGAGTGGTACCTCCTGGGGATGGGACCGAGTGGTCCTCCTCGGCCTATATCGCGCCTTAGTGCCCTCGAAATTGGACTATGGAAGCATAGTTTACTCCTCTGTACGGCCGTCTATTCTTCGGCGTCTAGATTCTGTCCACCACCGTGGATTGCGTTTAGCATCTGGAGATTTTTACACTAGCCCCGTGGAGAGCCTATATGCTGAAACTGCTGAACCTCCGCTGTCCAATCGGCGAGCTGCCCATCTGAGTCGTTACGCTAGTCGTGTATTCCATGCCTGCTCATACGACCCATGACCTTTCTTCGAGGCCTCCTTGGATTTAGGATATGCAAGTAGCCCTTCCTTTCTACCACCACCGGGAGTCCGCTTCCGTCAACTGCTACATTTACTGTCTCTCTGGCATTCCTCTGGATCCCAGGGCAGGTTTGGTATACCCGGGAACGAGGCAGCCAATATAGCGGGAAAGGCTGCTGTCCCTATTCCTTGGCCCGTTGTTTTCATGGTTCCTTTTGCCGATCTACAGAGCATTTTATGTCGTCATGTTGCTCTTTTACGGCACACACATTCGTCTGCAGCTCGGGATAATAAATTGCGGGAAATAAAACCTCTCCCCTGTGCTTGGACCTCTTCCTCCCGGCCTCGTCGGGAGCAGGTAATTTTAACTAGACTCCGGACTGGGCAATCTCTTTGTAGCAATCGACACCTTTTGGGTGGCGATCCTGCCCCGCTTTGTCCCCACTGCTCTCAACCGTGGACGGTGAGACACCTTCACTTGAGAGTCCCTATTTTAATCCGCTACGCGCCCTTTTACAGCTGTCGCCTGATATATCTTCCCTTTTAGGAGATGACGCACGCTCAGCCGATCGCGTCCTTGAATTTATTAGTGTTAGTGAGATGACATCGGTCGTTGGAAGTTCCTCTTCAATAGCACTTTCCTAAGATTTCCTTCCGTTTTTAATTTCCCTCTTCCTCGAGTTTCGCTCTCATTGCTGCTGAATTAAATTCCCGTTTTAACCCCTTCACTAAGCCACAGCATGGCACTTAAGACCATAGCTGTTTTGCGCCCTAAATCCATAAGCAAAAGAAATCCAATATTTCAGATGAGAGTACTGCGACTTACAACAAACTTTACACATAATATCAAACCCTTGTGAAACGTTTTCTCGCTGACAACCTTCCAAAATAATGAAAGGAAAAAGTTTGTATACTAAATTTTCGCTGTCCATACACGAAAACGGCCGCTTGAAGCATGACCTTTTATTACTGCTTTAATATCAACTCTACTCGTGATAAACTTTGCAGACCGTATACACGTATACCACTGAATATAGCATCCAAATTATCGCTGTGCGCGCGCAGTTAAGTACCTGCGTGAAAATGAAACTACAGGGCGAAATTTTTAAAGAGGCAAGTGAAATGTATACAAATGCGTGGAAAATGCATTAAATACGTGTGATAAAGAATGACAACGGGAATTTGAGACTGCAAATTTCCAGAAAGGACTAAAGCGTACACGAGAGCTTCGTATATGAAATTAGATACTTTCATTATTTTATAGTTAAAAATGATACTGATTTCGGTTTAAACCAGTAAATCTAGCCTAAGAGATAAAAGGATAAAGATTCGCACAGACTGATTATGACGCCCAAATGAGGAGAAGCAGGAAGGTACGTGTGATTGGGTCGAGGATTGGCTAGCAAGGGATCGCCCCGGTGGTGCCAGTGCGTTCTCGCTAGTCTGCCCTATCCCCTACCCCACGTGATTGTTCACAGCTCTCTAATTGGCTGCTAGAGAACACTCTGCTAAGCGTGGCTAGTCAGGGACGCAATGGCAAAGTTTTACTTCGTCAGCAATACTCCCTGTGAATTATTCACGTGGACTGAGCGCGAGTATTTGGTGATACCCAGTTACATACGGCGCGCACTAGCCCGTGTTCAGCCACAACCTTAGCGAAACACATTTCTGCTGCATCGGGACGAGAAAGTGGAAAAACATAATTTTAATTACATATAGCCGCCCGGAGTGGCAGAGCGGTTCTAGGCGCTACAGTCTTGAACCGCGCGACCGCTACGGTCGCAGGTTCGTATCCTGCCTCGGTCATGGATGTGTGTGATGTCCTTAGGTTAGTTAGGTTTAAGTAGTTCTAAGTTCTAGGGGACTGATGACCTCAGAAGTTAAGTCCCATAGTGCTCAGAGCCATTTGAACCATTTGAATTACATATAAACTTTTCCCATCAGTCTGGTAATCCACCCTGCACCGAGCAAAGTTTATTAGAGCGAGAGTATTTATTCTGATGAAACGTTGAAGTGAAGAGACAAAGATTGTGCGAACATAGTGGCTAATAAAATTTCTGCTTGGTCTTTACTTTCAGGTTAACAAAAACGACGGTGCAGACACGTGGCGAGTAAAGAGGGACGTGATCGTGGTGATCCATGGCGGCGGGTTCCAATTCGGCAGCGGAGACATCGCCAACTTCTGTCCCGACCACATGATGGACCACGAGCTCGTCCTCGTCACCTTCAACTATCGACTGGGCCCTCTAGGTGAGCCGTTTATGCTGATCTGTCGTCTGTTTGTAGCTGAATTAATACTGTTGGAGTGCTATGTACTCTGCAGGCTACTGATCTCTGGTAATCCTTGGGTATCTGAGAGAATGGTTCTGCATCAGTCAGTTGCTGGAAACAATGTAGTAACTGTGCTACACATATACGCTGCACTCGACACACACTTCTTGACTTACGTGGAACTGGCGAAAGATCGTAGTGTCGGTCGGCAGCGCTGCTGCCAACTTTGAATTGCCGAGCGCAGGCGGATACAGGCGCAACAATAGTCTTCCATACAGCTGCGACCACACTGAGACTTCGCCGTAGAGACTTCCACAAAATTACAGTACGCGATTGGCTGAGACAGGCGCGCAAAGTACCTACTTCCGGAGACTCTGCTAAATTACAAGGGCTATTGGAATGAGACCTCAAACCAACTTTACTGTTCTCCTATCGGAGCTAAAGAAAGGCGACCATGCACCTGTTTAAAAGATTCAGACCAGCTTCCTCATTCTACCTTCCAAAGCACCTTTAAAATGTTCCCCAAACATTTCGGCATGCAAACATATTTGCACTCCTTTTAACCGTCAGCACTCCCACAAGTTCCCATTGGTTCATACTCACTAGTCCGTACTCACTAGTCCGTACTCACTAGTCCGTACTCACTAGTCCGTACTCACTAGTCCGTACTCACTAGTCCGTACTCACTAGTCTGTACTCACTAGTCCGTACTCACTAGTCCGTACTCACTAGTCTGTACTCACTAGTCTGTACTCACTAGTCTGTACTCACTAGTCTGTACTCACTAGTCTGTACTCACTAGTCTGTACTCACTAGTCTGTACTCACTAGTCTGTACTCACTAGTCTGTACTCACTAGTCTGTACTCACTAGTCTGTACTCACTAGTCTGTACTCACTAGTCTGTACTCACTAGTCTGTACTCACTAGTCTGTACTCACTAGTCTGTACTCACTAGTCTGTACTCACTAGTCTGTACTCACTAGTCTGTACTCACTAGTCTGTACTCACTAGTCTGTACTCACTAGTCTGTACTCACTAGTCTGTACTCACTAGTCTGTACTCACTAGTCTGTACTCACTAGTCTGTACTCACTAGTCTGTACTCACTAGTCTGTACTCACTAGTCTGTACTCACTAGTCTGTACTCACTAGTCTGTACTCACTAGTCTGTACTCACTAGTCTGTACTCACTAGTCTGTACTCACTAGTCTGTACTCACTAGTCTGTACTCACTAGTCTGTACTCACTAGTCTGTACTCACTAGTCTGTACTCACTAGTCTGTACTCACTAGTCTGTACTCACTAGTCTGTACTCACTAGTCTGTACTCACTAGTCTGTACTCACTAGTCTGTACTCACTAGTCTGTACTCACTAGTCTGTACTCACTAGTCTGTACTCACTAGTCTGTACTCACTAGTCTGTACTCACTAGTCTGTACTCACTAGTCTGTACTCACTAGTCTGTACTCACTAGTCTGTACTCACTAGTCTGTACTCACTAGTCTGTACTCACTAGTCTGTACTCACTAGTCTGTACTCACTAGTCTGTACTCACTAGTCTGTACTCACTAGTCTGTACTCACTAGTCTGTACTCACTAGTCTGTACTCACTAGTCTGTACTCACTAGTCTGTACTCACTAGTCTGTACTCACTAGTCTGTACTCACTAGTCTGTACTCACTAGTCTGTACTCACTAGTCTGTACTCACTAGTCTGTACTCACTAGTCTGTACTCACTAGTCTGTACTCACTAGTCTGTACTCACTAGTCTGTACTCACTAGTCTGTACTCACTAGTCTGTACTCACTAGTCTGTACTCACTAGTCTGTACTCACTAGTCTGTACTCACTAGTCTGTACTCACTAGTCTGTACTCACTAGTCTGTACTCACTAGTCTGTACTCACTAGTCTGTACTCACTAGTCTGTACTCACTAGTCTGTACTCACTAGTCTGTACTCACTAGTCTGTACTCACTAGTCTGTACTCACTAGTCTGTACTCACTAGTCTGTACTCACTAGTCTGTACTCACTAGTCTGTACTCACTAGTCTGTACTCACTAGTCTGTACTCACTAGTCTGTACTCACTAGTCTGTACTCACTAGTCTGTACTCACTAGTCTGTACTCACTAGTCTGTACTCACTAGTCTGTACTCACTAGTCTGTACTCACTAGTCTGTACTCACTAGTCTGTACTCACTAGTCTGTACTCACTAGTCTGTACTCACTAGTCTGTACTCACTAGTCTGTACTCACTAGTCTGTACTCACTAGTCTGTACTCACTAGTCTGTACTCACTAGTCTGTACTCACTAGTCTGTACTCACTAGTCTGTACTCACTAGTCTGTACTCACTAGTCTGTACTCACTAGTCTGTACTCACTAGTCTGTACTCACTAGTCTGTACTCACTAGTCTGTACTCACTAGTCTGTACTCACTAGTCTGTACTCACTAGTCTGTACTCACTAGTCTGTACTCACTAGTCTGTACTCACTAGTCTGTACTCACTAGTCTGTACTCACTAGTCTGTACTCACTAGTCTGTACTCACTAGTCTGTACTCACTAGTCTGTACTCACTAGTCTGTACTCACTAGTCTGTACTCACTAGTCTGTACTCACTAGTCTGTACTCACTAGTCTGTACTCACTAGTCTGTACTCACTAGTCTGTACTCACTAGTCTGTACTCACTAGTCTGTACTCACTAGTCTGTACTCACTAGTCTGTACTCACTAGTCTGTACTCACTAGTCTGTACTCACTAGTCTGTACTCACTAGTCTGTACTCACTAGTCTGTACTCACTAGTCTGTACTCACTAGTCTGTACTCACTAGTCTGTACTCACTAGTCTGTACTCACTAGTCTGTACTCACTAGTCTGTACTCACTAGTCTGTACTCACTAGTCTGTACTCACTAGTCCGTACTCACTAGTCCGTACTCACTAGTCCATTTTCGCTCATTCAGCCAAACTCATTGTCATTATCGCTTTGTGTGTCTCTGTCTCCTGCCTCGTATCCAGTTTCCTTCGTTCTGTCCTACTACTGCTATCTCCTCTCATTGTCAGTCGCCCTTTGCTCTCCCTCCCTGCTGCTATCTCATTCATTCCTTATCATCCACTTCCGCTTTCTACTTCTTTTGTTCCTCTCCCACTGGCACTCTCTCTTTCACTCTTTCCCTAGAATTGTTCTGCCACTGTCAATTATGTTCCACTGTCATTTCCCCCCCCCCCCCCCCCCGTCTCTCTCTCTCTCTCTCTCTCTCTCTCTCTCTCTCTCTCTCTCTCTCTCTCTCTCTCTCTCGCTACCAGTTTTGCTTTTCTATACTACAACCACTGTTTATGGTTCTTACAGTATTTATTACATTCCAATTTCTTTCCCACTGCCGCTGTGACCTCTCAGCATAAGAAAGCACGAGTGTGTTCGCGTGCCAAAATTTGTGGAAAGACAGAATGAGGCAGCTGGTACTACACTTTCCAGACAATCTTTCAAACAGGAGCATGTTCGCGTTTCTTGTGCTCCAAGATCATTTTTCCGCTGGTTCGCTTCTTCTCCCTGCCACAGTAAGACATATCACTCTTATGAAAAAAAAAGGCATGGCTCAGTAAAATTCTGATAGTTTAAAATGCTTGTTAGTGCTTGAGTACAACAACGTGGGGTTTCCAGAACACTTCTGATCATAACGGAGACACTTCGCAGCATATTTCTCCGTGTACGGCACTTCATAATCTGTTTTCGGCTCACACCGGATTTTACGTGCACAAGTAGGGTAACTTATAACATCTGTGTCTCGGAGACTGATAAAGACACCAAATTTTCGAGGCTGTTAGAGGTCGGGACCTTAGGACTATATCTTTAAAAAATCTGCCATTTGCTGAGCATTATCATCTCAGAATCCGCGGCTCGGTTTTGGTCCCAAAAACTAAATTTTGAGGTGTTTCTCGACAACGGAAGAAAATTGTTCAAAATGGTGGAATTTGAGCTATTTGCTGTATTTAGCCATTTAGATATCCGCTGCTGACGGCGAAAAAATGGTGACAAACTTTCTCCGAATTTTCGAAGGAACTGTACATGAATTAAGTGGTGCCTCGATAAGCCCGTTAAGATACACCGTAGACCACAGCTAACGGAAAAAGAACCAACCGATTTGCTCCATTTATCTAAGTTGGAGGAAATGTGTAATAGTCAAACGTTGACCCAGTAATGTAGGATAGTTACAAACACTTCAATCTACCTTGATCACGGCAGTCACGCGGTTGGACGACCACGGCCTATCTGTTTTTCACCAGATCTCTTGTTGAGACGTCTCCGAACCGCACTTGAGAAGTAATGTGGTTCACCATCATGCTGAAGCCACATTTCATGATGGGCATTCAGTGCTAGCTCATCCAGTCTACCCTATTACATACCGAGACAAAGAACTCTGAAACGTTTCTCTGTGTCTTAGAAGTGGACATGTTAACATTTGACTTGAAGCGTCGCAACAAGGATTCCTATAAAAAAAGGAAATGCCCTGTGGCTAGGGCCTCCCAGTGGGTAGACCGTTCGCCTCGTGCAAGTCTTTAGAGTTGACGCCACTTCGGCGACTTGGGTGTCGATGGGGATGAAATAAGGAGAACACAACACCCAGACCCTGAGCGGAGAAAATCTCCGACCCGGGCCGTTAGGTAAGACACTCCGTCGCGCTGACCATTCAGCTACCAGAGGCGCACTATTTCTATTAAAGATATTATGTGATCACTCGCCTGCAGAAGTCCCAGAAGTTGGTAAGGGGAATTTCAGAACACGCTGTATTAGGTAAGAAATAATACATAGTCCGGAATACGAGGTCCACGGTTTCAATACTACGGTACCCACGTGACCTTAAATCGACTCTGTCCATGACAGTCACAGTAATACTGCATAAGAGAAATGGCTTAGTAACTGAGCGCTCTAATACCATCACCACCAATCAGTGCTGAAAGACTACGGTTAGTTTCCTTATTAGGTGGTAGGTGATGAATGACAACCTCCGCAGCCGAAAAGTAAGTGCCACCGTCTTCGGTGCAGAAGGATCCGGTTTCGGTCAAGGGTAGCTCATCTGATTTTTGCTGACTTAGGGAGTTCTGGAACGGGGTTCACACTGCCTCGTGAGGTTAGATGAGGAGCTGCTTGAATACAGAAGCAGCGTCACCATCATGCTTCGTCTGTTTTCAACGACAGATGTAGGGATTGGTGACGTGTTGATCAAATGCACCACCACCATCGTAGATCGCTGCTCGTGCTGCGGAACAGGCCTAAGGCCTAATCGGTGGTGGTGGTGGTGGTGGTGGTGGTGGTGGTGGTGGTGGTTTCTTCTATCTATACCTCACTCTGCTCATTCGTAGCACGGTAGCTTTGCTATCTTATGGTCTTTGGAGCTATCTTCCAGGCATATTTAGCCAACGTTACATTTCAGTAGTCAGCAAACTGAAATTTATTGTGAGCGGAACAAGTTTATGCCTGCAACACACTTTAACCTTCAAGCTAATCACAAATGAGGCTCAGGAACTATTTTTGATAGCAGTGAGAAAGTATAACATGACTTGTTTGATAGAGGATCCAAAACCAAATAGAGTACGCAGGAGGGGATAGTCACGAAGTTTGTTACATCTACGGAAACAGTTTCGTAAGTGATCTGTGAGTGACTGATTTTATTGTTACAAATATTTATTGTAACAGTCTCCGTTTCAAATATTCACACTCGATTACTAGTTTCTATCATAAGCAATACTCTTCTTCAGATTTAAAAGTAAAACCTCAAGAAATGACATCATCCAGTCACATCAATGTGACCATCTGTTAAAAGCGAGAATAAACATCGTTTTGCAAAATGGACCGCTTCGGGACGTGTAGGGAAAGTCAGTGAGGTTACAGGAAGTACAGACAGGGATGTGGAGACATGGCGTTTCCAGTACCAAGACCAGCTGCACTACGTTCTTCGGTTGACGATCCGTAGCGCGAACAGCCGGATCGAGGTGTTCCCATGCATTCACGATTGGGTATAAATACGGGGAGTTTGGTGGCCAGGTGGACTGGTGGCCTGGTGCTCTTCGAATCACTCACGTACATTGCGAGCTGTGACACGTTGCATTAATTTCATCAGAAAACACGCAATATGTGTACCGAGGAAGAACGTACAATACGTAGGGATGGGCGCGGTTCCTGAGGATAGATGCGTGCTTGTGTTGATCCACTGTGGCTTCCGAACGAAGAGATCACCCAGGGAGTGCCAAGTCAACATTCTCCAGACCGTACCGCTCCCTCGGTTGTTTCAGGGAGATTGCTTTCGGACATTTCACTCTGTACGCTCTAATGGCCATTTGTCCGATGGAACACAAAACGTAATTCATCTGTAAAGACTACCTGTGTCCACTCAATCGACGTCCGGCTGCGGTATTGGTGCGCAAATTCCAGCCTTCGTCGCCTATGAAAAGCAGTCAACGTGGGTGCATGAACCAGGCATCCACGGAGGGGCCCACATGCAGCAACATTCGCTGAACGGTCGTTGAGGAGACACTCTCGGTAGCCCCATGGTTCATCTGAGAGTTTAGTTGCTCGAAATTTGCACATCTATGCCACCGTCGTTCACCCCTGTCGTATACGGTCCGTGGTGCGCCACAGTTGTATACCGTCCGTGGTGCGCCACAGTTGCTTCGGCTGAAGTTTTGGAGAGCGCCATTTTGCCGTGCACGATATACTTTAACCACAGCAACGCACATACAGTTTACAAATTTCGCAGTTTCGGCTTCCACCGGCCCGAAAGACAATGATCAAGCCCTTTAGGTGTCAGATAAATCGCTTCGTTTCCGCATTACGACGACGAGTGCGGTATTTTCCGCATCACCCCCCCCCTCCCACCCCACACAGGTTTTATATACGTTCCACTGCTACCGCTGTCACCTGCCGTTTGTGAGTGGTAACAGCACGTTGACGTCGAACATATATGGTGGTTACAACAATGTGACTGGACTGGGTATTTCTTTATATATAATTACGCATTAGTCTCTTGTTTCATTTTCAGATCTGAACATTAGTATTGCTTATAACAGAAACTAGTAATCTGATGTGAATATTTGCAACTGAGATTGTAATAATAAATATTTTTAAAAAATCCTTGCAGTGTGAGGCGCCTTGCCAGGGTTCGCGCGGTTGCTCCGTCGGAGGTTAGTCCTCCCTCGTGTGTGTGTGTGTGTGTGTGTGTGTGTGTGTGTGTTGTTCTTAGCGTAAGTTATGGTTCAAACTGCTCTGAGCACTATGGAACTTGACATCGGAGGTCATCAGTCCCCTATAACTTAGAACTACTTAAACCTAACTAACCTGAGGACATCAACACATCCATGCCCGAGGCAGGATTCTAACCTGCGACCGTAGCAGTCACGCGGTTCCGAACTGAAGCGCCTAGAACCGCTCGTCCACCGCGGCCGGCTTAGCGTAAGTTAGTTTAAGTAGTGTATAAGCCTAGGGACCGATGACCTTAACAATTTGGTCCGATAGGAACTTAACACCACCAAAAACAGTTGCAGAATCTCTGACAATATGTCATACGTTGATCCGTATTTTATCGAAGGCACGTTGAGTGGACGCAAATACCTAACGCTTTTGGATCAGGAACTATCGGTACTACTGCAGCGTGGTCCCGTGAACGTTCGACAACGTATGTGGTTTCTCCATGTCAG